>NC_090752.1:95317490-95319696 GCF_036898095.1 Palaemon carinicauda | reverse complement strand
AGAGAGAGAGAGAGAGAGAGAGAGAGAGATAGATTTGAGATTCCTTATTCTTCCGATTATTTCCTTAATTGTTAACACAATACAAAGGAAATTTATACATTCTGGGAATGAATGAAGATGAAATAAGAACGCTTCTGGAACGGTCTTCAGAGGGTGAGATTTGCCTCAGAAACGTCTTAGCTGATAAATGGTATGATTTGCCCAGAGAGAAAACTATGAATAAATCTTTCCTTTAGTTATTGTTTTTTTAATTCCTCTCTGTATTTCTTTATCTTATCGATTCTCTCTCTCTCTCTCTCTCTCTCTCTCTCTCTCTCTCTCTCTCTCTCTCTCTCTCTCTCTCTCCTTCTTACCCGAAGACATTTGGACTCCAGTTGAAGCCAAACAAAGAATTTGACGTATTCCAATGGCTTCTCTCTCTCTCTCTCTCTCTCTCTCTCTCTCTCTCTCTCTCTCTCTCTCTCTCTCTCTCTCTCTCTCTCTCTCCTTCATACCTGAAGACATTTGGACTCCAGTTGCAGCCAAAAGAAGAATTTGTTGTTGGATACTAATAGCTTCTCTCTCTCTCTCTCTCTCTCTCTTTCTCTCTCTCTCTCTCTCCTCAACTTCGGTAATCATTAATATATATATATATATATATATATATATATATATATATATATATATATATATATATATATATATATAAAGAGAGACAGGGAGAGTGAGAGAGAGAGAGAGAGTGGGAGAGAGAGAGAGAGAGAGAGAGAGAGAGAGAGAGAGAGAGAGAGAGAGAGACAAAATATGTGCATCAAAAGAATGCAATTCTTCTCTGAAGGCTTTCTAAAAATACCTCAGGAGCTTCATGAACTGCATTCTCTTATGAAGACTTCTTCGTCATTTTTTTTTCTTAAAACTAAGCCTGATACAGGAACTCTATATCGTTGGCCTGGCGGGGCTCCCCAGCTCCCGGTGGCCCTGGGCGGCTACCCGGCTCCCTCTGGTGCTGGCCGGGTGCCCCGCCGGCCCTGGCGCTGGGCGGCTGCCCCGCCGGCCCTGGCGCTGGGCGGCTGCCCCGCCGGCCCTGGCGCTGGGTGGCTGCCCCGCCGGCCCTGGCGCTGGGCGGCTGCCCCGCCGGCCCTGGCGCTGGGCGGCTGCCCCGCCGGCCCTAGCGCTGGGCTGGTGCCCTCGCCGGCCCTGGCGCTGGCCGGCTACCCCCGCCGGCCCTGGCGCTTGCCGGCTACCCCCGCCGGCGCTGGCCGGCTACCCCTGCTGGGGCTGGCCGGCTACCCCCGCTGGCGATGGCCGGCTACCCCCCCGCCGGCGCTGGCCGGCTACCCCCGCCGGCGCTGGCCGGCTACCCCCGCCGGCGCTGGCCGGCTACCCCCGCCGGCGCTGGCCGGCTACCCCCTCCGGCGCTGGCCAGCTGCCCCGTTGGCCCTGGCGCTGGGCGGCTGCCCGGAGGCGCTGGCCGGCTGCCCCGCCGGCCCTGGCGCTGGCCGGCTTCCCCGCCGGCCTGGCGCTGGCCGTGGTGCCCCGCCGGCCCTGGCGCTGGCCAGCTGCCCCGCCGGCCCTGACGCTGGCCGGCTGCCCCGCCGTCCCTGGCGCTGGGCGGCTACCCCCAGCCGGCGCTGGCGCTGGCCAGCTGCCCCGCCGGGCCTGGCGCTGGCCAGCTGCCCCGCCGGGCCTGGCGCTGGCTAGCTGCCCCGCCAGCCCTGGCGCTGGCCGGCTACCCCCACCAGCGCTGGCGCTGGCCGGCTGCCCCGCCGGCCCTGGCGCTGGCCAGCTGCCCCCGCCGGCCCTGGCACTGGCCTTCTGCCCCACTGGCCCTGGCGCTGGCCGGCTGCTCCGCCGGTCCTGGCGCTGGAGGCTGCCCCAACCGGCCCTGAGGGCGCTGGGCGGCTGCCCCGCCAGCCCTGGTGCTGAACGGCAGCCCTGCCGGGCCTGGCGCTGGCCGGCTGCCCTACCGGCCCTGGCATATTTAAATAGCATATCGAGATATCTTCATTGGGCTGTTACAGGGAATAAATAAACATATAATTACCCCCATTTTTTTTCATTTCGATACAACAAACTAAAGTTACTTGGCCTTTTCACAATAGACAAACAATATAAATCTATTTTCCTACCCTAAAAAGTATATCGAGACATCTTCATCAGACCAGGAGTAAATAAACATATAAATACCTGATTTTATCATTTTGATACAACAAACTAAAGTTACTTT
>NC_090752.1:95312490-95314990 GCF_036898095.1 Palaemon carinicauda | reverse complement strand
GCTCAAAGTGCTATGAAATTGGGATGATGTATGGCGTACCAGAGAAATGAAGACGTGTCAACATGCTGACGTAAGGCGTACTGGAGAAATGAAGACGTATCAACATGCTCACGTATGGCGTATTGGAGAGCTGAAGACGTGTCAACATGCTGACGTATGGCGTATCAGAAGACGTGTCAACATGCTGACGTATGGCGTATCGGAGAAATGAAGACGTGTCAACATCCTGACGTATGGCGTACCAGAGAAATGAAGACGTATCAACATGCTGACGTATGGCGTATCGGAGATATGAAGACGTATCAACATGCTGACATATGGCGTACCGGAGATATAAAGATGTATCAACATGCTCACGTATGGCGTACCGGAGATATGAAGACATATCAACATGCTGACGTATGGCGTCCCGGAGATATGAAGACGTATCAACATACTGACGTATGGTGTACCGGAGATATGAAGACGTATCAGCATGCTCACGTATGGCGTACCGGAGAAATGAAGACATGTCAACATGCTGACGTATGGCGTCCCGAAGATATGAAGACGTATCAACATGCTGACGTATGGTGTACCGGAGATATGAAGACGTATCAACATGCTCACGTATGGCGTACCGGAGATATGAAGACATATCAACATGCTCACGTATGGCGTACCGGAGAAATGAAGATGTATCAACATGCTGACGTATGGCGTACCGGAGATATGAAGACGTATCAACATGCTGACGTATGGCGTACCGGAGATATCAAGACGTATCAGCATGCTCACGTATGGTGTACCGGAGGAATGAAGACATGTCAACATGCTGACGTATGGCGTCCCGGAGATATGAAGACGTATCAACATGCTGACGTATGGCGTACTGGAGATATGAAGACGTATCAACATGCTAACGTATGGAGTACCGGAGATATGAAGACGTATCAGCATGCTCACGTATGGCGTACCGGAGATATGAAGACGTAACAACATGCTCACATATGGAGTACCGGAGATATGAAGACGTATCAACATGCTCACGTATGGCGTACCGGAGAAATAAAGACGTATTAACATGTTTTCAATGTTTGATATGGGTGAAAACAATCTTGGATTATGGGTTGACTGTTGGAATGGTAAGCAAGTAGGCATTTATTGAATTGTTCTTTTGAGCTTAAACTTAATAACCATGCTAATCATAAAACAAGAATATCAATTCATAGGTTATATATGAAAGATCTATTTTAATGTTGGTGCTGTTCATGAAATGTTTTATTCCAATTGATTATTATTTCCCTTGTAGTTTACTCATTTGATTGTTACCTTGCCTCACTAGCATATTTTCCCAGTTGGAGTTCTTGGGCTCATAGGATCCTGCTTTTCCAGTTATTGTTGAAGCTTAGCTAATAATAATAATAATAATGATAATAATAATAATAATAATAATAATAATACAAATGGTTAGCTGAGAGATAAAACTACTCTAGATTGACTGACAAGACTATGACAGCCAACACGAGTGTTTCTTCTCAGTATGAGTAGTTTTTTATAACCATGCCTAATATGACTTTCAGTTAGTCTCTCTCTCTCGCTCTCTCTCTCTCTCTCTCTCTCTCTCTCTCTCTCTCTCTCTCTCAAAGACATGGGATATTCAATTTGTGACGCCACAGAGGGCCTTTCCAATCTTAATTGGCTGGTTTAAGGAAATTTCATAACACGTCCAGTGCTTCTCCCCTCTAGTTTGCGTCAACCCTCTGGTAATACAAAAGCAAAATTAAGGTGTTCCATTGGCTGCATAAATGAATTATTATTCAGGGTCTCCTTTCATAAGCTCATTTGTTGTTTCTTGAAACCTAGATTTCATTCACGACGGGGATTGTGCTTCAGCTTCGTTGGTGGTCGTGCATGTTTGAATGCAGTATAGTCAGAATCCAACATTTCTTTAGAGATTGGGGAAGCCTATTGGAAACGTCCCTGCCTGGAGATTTGCCGAACTGGGGTTTAATCCCGCTCAAGCTAGATAGTTTCTTGTTGTGTCTACAACCTCACCAACCTTGTGAGCTAAGGATGGGGTGGGGGTGGGGGGAGCCTATGAGTCTACCTGATGACATTAGCAGCCATTGCCTGGACTTTCCTGGTCCTACCGTGAGTGAAGAGTGGGCTGGTGAACTCATATGTATATATGGTCAGCTTCCAGGACATTGCCTTGCCAGCTAGGGGATTGTCCCTGTCCCTTGTCTCTGCAATTCATGAGTGGCCTTTAAACCTCTTAACACTTGTGAAGGAAGTTGAAGCCAGCGGTGAAGAACTGGCCACCGATCGTATGCTAGTTCTCTCTCTCTCTCTCTCTCTCTCTCTCTCTCCTCTCTCTCTCTCTCTCTCTCTCTCTCTCTCTCTCTCTCTCTCTCTCTCTCTCCTGCCGCTTCTACTACTATTCTTTCCAACACCTTTCATTAAATTCTATGTAGTAGTAGTAGTAGTAGTAGTAGTAGTAGTAGTAGTAGTAGTAGTA
>NC_090752.1:95304990-95307490 GCF_036898095.1 Palaemon carinicauda | reverse complement strand
ACCTAAATTGGGGTCTGCGTGATTCCCTGACAAAATTATATTGTCGATAGAATTTCCTTCAAGAAACTGACTCAATGAAGACCTACAAGAGAAGAATATTGCTTCACTGTTCACAAAAATCATTCAAAATCAAAATAGAATTTCAAAGGTCCAATTCTTTACTTCATTCAGTTCTGACATAATGGAAATAGAAACCTTTTCTCGTCCATTTCAGTTTTTGGGACACCATCAATTTTTACCTTCCATTGAGTCGACAGGGAAGAAGAACAAGAAGAAAGGGAAAAAATCTAAAAAGGCATTTTAATAATAATTTGATATTTAACCTTACCTAAAGAGTATAAAAAATATAAGATAACTACAAACACGGATAAAGACAGCGTTATCATAAACCTGCCATAAACCTTAGAGGGGGGTGTCAGCTGGAGTGATTCAAAAGAATAATATAAGAAAATAAATTAAGTACGTATCCATTCATAAAAATAAATATGAAATCTAACATCCAAATTTCGTTTGCAAAAGCAACATGTTACATATAACTTTAGATCAATCATATAATTAGGTATGTTTAGTCACTAATTTCCATTATGTATTTATTTTATTTATCATTTTAAAAATAGTTATCATTATTACTAAAACAAGTAGTCATTGATATAACGACAAACCTAGAAGGCACAATTCCATTGAATGAAATGCTAATTCGGAAAAGATTATATTTAGGTAAAAATAAAGATATGCAGGTAAAGACATATTTATATAAACAGTTTGAAATTAGTACAAAATCGTGAAATAGTAATAGTTCTAAACTTAAAAGCAAGAGTTTCTTAAGTAGTTCAATGATCTATTATTAGTTCAATTTCTCTGAACAATCTCTCTGTTACTTCACGTTTTTCCAAAAACTACGTTAAACCAACAGTAGAGAATTTCGTGTATAGGAATTTCCAATCGACGTGCATAAATCCCCTGTTCCCTTCTCCATGCCATTTCCTACCACGAAAATGATGATGGAAAAACTGCCTTAATGAAAGGTGGAATGTGAACGTGAAATAATCCGGAATATCGAGTAACTGCCAACAGCAATTCAGAGCATGTCAGCAATGATATCAAATGGAAGTGAAAAAAAAAAAAAAAAAAAAAAAAAAGATAATCAATCCACCACTATTTTATCGGGAAGAATCGTGATTTCAAATCAATAGATTCATGTAATCAATTTTTAACACAACAAACAATAACAAAAGCAGCCGTTTCTATCCACTGCAGGACAAAGGCCTCAGAGACGTCAATTCATCTCTATTGGTTGGCCAGTTTTCATCACCAAGATTGGTGATGGTGGGAGATTTCGCCTGATTGCTTACAGCCAACCAACCAACTATAGGTGGCTCTGAATAGTACAGCTTTCCCGATCATAGCGATACGCAGACCCTTTCACCGCATTTACCCATCTCTTTAAGCCAAGTTTTGGTCGAGTAACCAACCTTTTCCATACAGGTATCTATTTCCCAATGAATGTCCTACTTTTCTATTCTACCCTTACTCCTTATCGCCTTTATATGTAGTATTTAATCTAGAACGATTCTACTTAGTGCCATTAACATCATTAATATCCAACACAAAGCTATTTACCGAATGGAAAATAACCAGTAATTACTTCATAGAGTTAGAATTAGGATGTGATTACTCTTAAAGATAAAACAAACTTTTTTACCTTTTTTTTTTACTTGGTAAAAATATACTTATATAAACAGTTGAAATTAATACATAATCATGAAATAGTAATAGTTCAGGAATCAAGGCACAAAACTTTGGTAAAAAAAAAATTAGATTTATTAGCTTATTTTGATGTAGTCCATTACTTTAGTTTTGACTCATTACTTAATAACCAAAATACTGTTTCCCTGAAGATTTTTTTTTTTTTTTTTTTTTTTTTTTTTTTGAAGAATTACATGCTACATCTTAATCCTTGTATGACAGAAGTTGGTACACCAAAATTAAGAATATAAAACTGGATAATCACGGCTTAAATTTTGCTGGCTAAATTGCTGTGGAGGAAATTGCTTTTGGTGGAATTTACTGCAGAAAAAATTGCAAGCAAAAATTGCTGGTGGAGAAAGAGAATAATGAAATGCAAGATGGGAGACAAATGGAAGCCCCGTTAACTTTTTAACAATTAGAGAATGAACTAGATGGGCACACAGTAGAGAACGTGTCTTCGTCAAGCCAAGCTGTCTTATTTGGCTTTTAACTCCACTGCGTATTTGTACTTAGATTTGTTTTTTCTTCAAAATCTAATGGATTTGTCCTTGGGTCATACCTCATATATCCCCCAAGTTTCGTTTGAATTGGTACAGTATTTTTAGACTAATGTTGTTCACGAACAAAATATAAAATAACAATGTGTTCCCCTTTACTTACCATTGTGATTATTTTCAAAGTATTGCTTCGTACTTTATCGAAAATGTTACAGTTTCTTCATTGAGTCGAACCTAACTGACTACCAAGTTTG
>NC_090752.1:95289990-95302490 GCF_036898095.1 Palaemon carinicauda | reverse complement strand
ACCATTCCTTGTCACCCATTCTGTCCATTCACACTCTTTTTAAAGAGGTTGCGCCTTGATACATTCATTAAGTTTAGTATATATATATATATATATATATATATATATATATATATATATGTATGTATGTATGTATATATATACATATATACATATATATATATATATATATATATATATAATATATATATATATATATATATATATATATATATATATATATATATATATATATATATATATATATATATAGAGAGAGAGAGAGAGAGAGAGAGAGAGAGAGAGAGAGAGAGAGAGAGAGAGACTCTTATTATACTGGGGAGATGAGTTTAAAAACAACAAGCATTGTCTCCAACGTTAATGTGTATATGAAAGATTGGTTTGTTAAGTGAACTTTATGGTGGAAGACCCTTAGGCTACAACAAAATATATCTTTCACAGATATCTCCAACCCCTTCTACGACATCCTCTCTTCCTTCCTCCTATCAGTTCTGAATCATACATTTTCACCATTCCTTGTCACCCATTCTGTCCATTCACACTCTTTTTAAAGAGGTTGAGCCTTGATACATTCATTAAGTTTAGGAATCGTATCCCTGACCTAACTAATGAGATTCTTGTACTCTACCAACGAGCAAAACGTATATGATCCAAACACATGCATGTATGTATGTATCAATAGAAAAACGCATCAAAAAGGAGTTGAAATTTTGCTTTTTCCGGAAGTTCTATCTACCCTTTGAGGCCAAATTGGCCAATTATAACTTTATAACCAACGAAACTCTACAATGTTGAGGTCCCAAATACTGCTGTCTTAAAGATATGAGAGAGAGAGAGAGAGAGAGAGAGAGAGAGAGAGAGAGAGAGAGAGAGAGAGAGAGAGAGAGGGCGGGGTTAAGTTGTAAATTGTAATGCAAGAGGAGAAAAAAGGACAAAGTTTTCGGAGTTAATTCATTAAGACAGGTGTTATCAGGCAAGGTAGCGTGACACAGACAAGTAAAGGCTAAAGACTTTTCCTAATTGTCTTAAGCTTGTTGCTACAGTCTTGTAAATATCACAGGCTTAGTCAATTATCGTCTGTATTACATGCTTGTATTATTATTTGTACGTTAAAACGTTAAAGCTTTGGTAACTCAGCTGGTCCTAAGCATGATGAAGTCAATTTTAATTACAATTTCTATTACCAGTTATATATGGCGATAACGCATAATTTAAATAACACCAAAATCCAACACTGTTTACCTGATTTCAAGCAAATCTCCTTAGCCAATCATCTCAAACTAATGCTGTTAATCCGATAATCCCTTCCTTCCGTTGGGTAAATGTATATGAAAATTGAATTATCTCACACTTTTTATCTCGTCTCTCTCTCTCTCTCTCTCTCTCTCTCTCTCTCTCTCTCTCTCTCTCTCATTTTCTTCCTCTTACGACGACACCCATACAAAACAACAAAAGACACGATCATCCAAGACCACGGAAGGTATTTTGTTATAAACACCAGAAATTTTTTGCTGATCTATGGAGTGAGAGAAGTACTTGGTTGTTGACTGACTGTCATGTTTCGAAACCATAGTGGGGAGGGAGAGACAGGAATAAAGAGAAATGAGTGAAATAGAGACGTGACTAATTAGCATTTCCATAGAATTGTAATCCCTTCATCATTAATAACAATATCAAATTAATCAAAACCTATACGCAGGATTACTTTCTTTTTCTCTGATTCTAACATCAATCCTACCTATAAAATCCTTCCTATGTATTTCGAAAATTCGTCTGTTAAAAGTTCAAGCTTACGTACATCCCACTGCAGTGTTGTCAATACAAGATTCAGTTCTCAGGAAGGGTGTTTATACGATAACCTTTTCAAGTGTCAAAAACTTGCCAAAACTTTACCTCTCCCATACCCCAGCCCCAGCATGGGGTCCACCCAAACCCTTCTCAACCATCTCAAAAGCCACTTGGGAATCCTTCTACTCGATGCGTATTTGTTATGCTAATCATGGCACATTAACATAATGGTTTCATTAGCGCCTCTCTGCCTCTCTTTATCTCTTAGCCTCTTATCTCTCTCACTATGTTTCAACCGAATAAGTCTCTCTGGAGGCTTTGATTCGACACGAGTCATCTCCAGATTCCCATACAAAATGTCTGTTATGTTATCCCCTTTAATTAGTTTTCTATGTTTTTTTTATCGTTTACACAATATTTTTAGATGAAAAATATACAAGATTTGCTTTTATGTATAAACAAATTACGTTTAAGACGTTCGCCTTAAATTAAGCTGTAGGCTACACAGCGTACTAAGCTAGTTATATACATACAGTATATAAATACACACAAACATATACAAATAAAGTATGTATGTATGTATGTATGTATGTATGTATATATATATATATATATATATATATATATATATATATATATATATATATATATATACATATATATATATATATATATATATATATATATATATATATATATATATATATATATATATATATATGTATATATATACATAAAAAACATACATTTGTGCATACCTATCATTTTTTAAAGGACACATTTCCTTTCTCAAGGGAAGTCTCGATTTACTACAGGGGTGTAAGGTCAGGTATCCTTTCATTAAAAGTTTCCAGACTTTTAAAAGTCCTTTCTTTGAGAAAATTCCTTTGAGGCGATAACGGAAGACTTCACGTCCTTTCGTTTGTGAGGAAAGAAGATGAGAAAAAGTTTCCTAATGGACTTTACTAACACATTTTTATGTAGTTTTGTTGGTCTATAAAACACGAGGATGCGTCCCTCGTTTTCATTTCATTGGCGAGAACTTCTATAATAAGGAGACGGTTGGTTAACTTCAATAGATTTGAGGTATGAAGTAAACCGGGAGTAATTGCATGTCATGTATGTCAGAAAATCATGATGCTATACTCCAAGTGCTCCAACATGGAAAATAGCCGAGTGAGGAAAGGAAATAAGGAAACAGACAGAATAGTATGCGTGAGTGTACCCTAAAGCAAGAGTATTTTAACCCAGGACAGTGGCAGATCATGGTACAGAGGCTATAACACTACCCATGACTAGAGATCAATGGTTTGATTTTAGAGTGTCCTAGAGAAGCTGATTATTATAGATGAAAAGTCTGTCTTTTACTCTAACCAAGTGGAAAGTTGCCACTGAATAGAGTGCAACAAGTCCCTTGCGTGAAGAAGAATTTTTGGTTATAATAGTGTTGTCTGGTGTATGAGGAAAGAGAAGAATGTTTGAGAATAGGCCAGACTATTCGGTATCTATGTAGGCAATGAAAAAATGCGCCGTTACCAGAGAGGGACCTAATACACTACTATCTGGTCAGTCAAAGACCCAATAATTTTCTAGCGGTTGTATCTCAACAGGTGGATTGTACCTTGACCAACCTACAGTACTACAATAAAAATAATAGTCCTAATGTATAATCATTATCTAACATTATAATAAAATCTAAATTCATCGCATTTTTTCTGTGTGTAACAACGACAGTCTACGAGTTACTAAATCCAAACCAAGAATTTCTGACGTTCAGTCCGCCCTAACGTCACTCACAGCTGTCCAAATATAGGTATGCAAAATGAAAGTACGTAAAGTTTCGATCATATCTCATGATAAAATCATAAATGACAGTATGGGTCTACTAGATATCTTTATATGAAAACCGAGTTCTCCTCAATACAGCATATGCATCTTCAAAGCATTGTCATGTATTTCTAAATGGCTTTTAACACAAATCTTATTGAATAGTATAATATATATATATATATATATATATATATATATATATATATATATATATATATATATATATATATATATATTCATATATATATATATATATTCATATATATATATATATATATATATATATATATATATATATATATATATATATATATAAATCAGATTTAAAAGACGTGTTAATCCTTCCATAAACTTAAAATTAAGTCTTATCACTTCAGTTAACTATGTTATTATAAATCTATTTGGCTAAACCGAGTCAAGATACCTAGAAGCGACAACCCAGTCACCCCAATGGGCTTGCAACTTCATCTCTTGCGAAAATAAGAACAAAAAAAGAGAAGAGAGAGAGAGAGAGAGAGAGAGAGAGAGAGAGAGAGAGAGAAAGAGAGAGAGAGAGAGAGAGAGAGAGAGTTTCTAGTAAATGTTTCCTTCTTTACTTACTGGTGTTTTCGTGTGAGTGAAATTATCCCACAGTACGATATGGTTTCTGTTTGTGTCCTCATCTAACACAACGGATAATAATAATAAAACTTATTGTATAACGCAGATTCTTGTAAAAGAAGGAAATTTTCCTTATAAGGCAGTAATTCTTATATACTTGTCTAAAGAAAAATATTAGATTACTAGTGTACGCGATCTGTCAAAATTGATGGCTAAATAATTAGATAGATAGGCACACACACACAAAGATTCAACCCTTCTAATATCGACTCTTACCAGAACTTGACTAATCCCTCTCACAAACATCCGAGGAGCTGAGAGAGACCGAGCAGTCATACGTCTGGCAATACCTCTGACCGTGACAGAAAGAGAGAAGTGAGTTTTCAATAAATGACCATATCCATGAAATTAACCAGCTAATAGAAAGACTAAGAGTATGATAAACCACTATGCATTGCATTCATACACTGTGGGAAAGTTTTTGATTCTGTCAAAACCTCAGCAGTAACGAAAGCCCTTCAAAAACAAGGAATAGAAGAATCTTATGGTAGAACACATGAAGATATACAGGAAGTACAGCAATCCTACAACTACAAAGATAGTGATAAAATTCTGATTGAAATAGAAGTTAGACAGGGAGATGCCATCTCTCATGTATTGAAGAAGTTTTCAAGATTGGGAGTTAGACAGGGAGATGCCATCTCTGATGTCTTGAAGAAGTTTTCAAGAATTTAGATAGGGAAAATGTAAGAATTAATATTAAGGGTCAATACTTTAACAACTTAAGATTTTCAGATGTCATAGTTGTGTTTAGTGAATCAATAGAGGAATTACTCAGGACATTAGAAGATTTGAATAAAGGAAAAATGTAGGACTGAAAATGAATATTAGTAAAACTAAGATAATATTTAATGAAAATGCAGAGAGACAACAAATAAGTGGAAGGAAGAGAAGACAATGGGTTGACGAAGTAAGGAAGTTTGCGGGAGTGGACATGCAGAGAAAGACCATAAACAGACACAAGTGGAAGAACATGTCAGACCTATGTTCTGCGGTAGACTAGTAACGGCTGATGAATAATAATTTTATATATTTATATGAATATATTTATAATATATATATATATATATATATATATATATATATATATATATATATATATATATATATATATATATATATATATATATATATATATATATATATATATATATATATATATTCTCATGACTCCGACATGATAACAGTTTTAACGCTCTTCAACTACCGCTTACGTTGCCGGCCTGGTTACGATTTTTAACAATCGTAGTTTCTTCACCTCGTCGCTCGACTTACTCTGCTTGTGATTGGCTGAAGTACCCGTCACGCCACCGTAGTTCCTTCATCGAAGGTTATGTTTGTTACCCAAGTTTTTTATATCTTTAGTTCTGTTCTTGCCTTTGTACTCGGCTGAGGATCAACTTTTGTACTTCACGGACTTATACATCTGCACCTGCCTCTTGAGTATATTTTGTAATATGTTATTTGTTTGAGTGTTGGATTTATTTATGACTTTGTTATAATTATTTACGAGTGTTGATTTTATCATGTATTTATGGGTATACGGATATTCACACACCATTCCTCATGTTTCTTATTTGTGTTACGTTAGTGTTTTGCTTTGTTTAATTTTTCTTAGGTTATAAATACATTTGTTTCAATTAGTCAATACATTAAGTTTTTGAGTATTCAGCTTGAGAATTGAGTTCTATAAGTATTATTTAAATTATAATTATATAATAAATCTTTATGATGTTTGCAAGCCTTTAGTTACTTTTTCCTTTCATGTTCAATTTTGACATCGCACATTTTGGGGCTGCCTCTAATTTTACGACATCAGGTCTCATCTGTAATTAGGGCTTGTAACATATGGGGGCCTGTCCGGGATAATTTTCCATGTGCACTTATTTAGGTATATCAATTCGCCTTGCTTTTTTGTGAAAGTATCTTAGTCGTTTGTGCTGTTATACAGAAGTGTTAGTACTTTGTAATCTTATGCCGATCCTTAATCTTTCTTAGGTCATCAACACTTTGTCTTGTGACACATAATACAGAACTCGGATGACCTTTTATTTCCACTGAAGTCACATTGACTAGACTCTTTAAACCGAGAATCCTTAATAGATTTGACTTCAATTAGACATTAGAATCTTATCTAGAACTTAAACTGTCAAGTGTTCCAAGAATCTTTACAACTTGCTATTAACTTGTGGTAGTTAATGTTTGTATCTTGCACTTAAGGCAACAAGCCAGCCTGAATCTTGAAATGAATCTTTCCTGAATCTTATATTGAATCATCACTGAATATTACCTCATCACTAAACGTAGTGATAATACAGCTTCACGTGTACTTAATACCTTTTGTATTCAATTTGTGTATTGTATATTTAACCTGTAACCAACACTCAATCCTTCAGAGGAATTTTCTTGCTGTTACAATGAGTGAATTTGATGTCCATGCCTTTTGCTCTAAGCCAGATTTTACATACTTGAGTAAATCCACTTTAAGTAAAGATGAATGGAAGTTTATTCTTATGTACTTTAAGATTTCGTTCACATCTTCCATGACCTTACGAGACCTTATGACTACAGCTATAGATGGTTTGGTAGAACAGGGATTAATTTTGCCAGAATCTGTGACATTGTTAGATGATAAAGACCAGGAGCAGGATAGACACTCATTATCTAGTGCCGAAGAATTTATTGATAAAATTCATGATCAGAAATTGTCACTAGGGACTGATGCACCTTCCGTGCAAAAGAGTATTGCTGATGTAGAAATACAGAAATTACAGATAGAGAGAGAGTTGAAGTTAGCAAAAATACAATTCGAAGCAAGGAAGCTAGAAATAGAGAGAGAAGTTAAGTTAGCAGAACTAGAGGCTCAGACTTATGACCGTTCAATTATCCAAGGTACTCATAATAAGAAGTTTAACATTGCCCAACAAGCACAGCTAGTTCCTCAATTTAATGAAGATGACCCTGAAAGTTATTTTAGGAATTTTGAGAAGACAGCAATTCAATTAGAATGGCCCAGAACCTCTTGGACATGGCTAGTTAGCACAAACTTTAAAGGTAAAGCCTCGATCGTATATTCTACTCTATCATTAGAAGACTGCCAAGACTATGATTTTGTTAAGACTTCTATCCTAAATGCTTACACTATTACACCTGAGGGCTATAGACGAAATTTCCGTAATTTAATTAAAACTCCATCTCAGACTTATGTTGAATTTGCTACAGAGAAGTTACGGTATTTTCATAAATGGCTGTTCTCGAGTAATGTCACCACTTTCGATCAGTTAGTTAACTTATTAGTTTATGAAGAGTTTAAAAGGAAAATCCCTCTGAATGTTAAGCTCCACCTAGAAGATAGAGGTGGAACCCAATTGAAAGAGGCAGCAAATTGTGCTGATGTATATTCCTTGGTACACAAAGGTAATCCTAAGTCTGATAAAAGGACAGTTCCTGTAAAACCTGCCTCATCTGTAGTTTCAGAGACTCAGGATGGGAATAGTAGTAGTGATAAATACCAAACTAAAATAATATGCAGTTTTTGTAAGAAATCTGGTCATCACATTACGGAATGCTGGAGTCCCCACTGTAAACACTCTAAATATTATGACCCTAATAAGGCTTCCAAAACTTCAGTAAAATCTCAGCTCCCATTTAATAAGCCCACATCTAACGTAGCTGCTCACCCTCCTTGCATAGATGTTTTTGAAGATTTCAAAATGACAGGCACTGTAACTCTAAATAATGTAGAATATCCTGTCAACATTCTAAGAGACACCGGTTCTGCTCAAAGTATAATGCTTAATACAGTAATCCCTAACTTAGAGAAATTCTTTCTAAATGAAAAGGTAGTAATTTGTGATCTCTCTTCAATTTCCACCATTCCCCTCACGGAATTGTATCTTAAGTCTCCACTTGTATCCGGAAAAATAAAAGTAGGAGTAACACAAACTTTACCGGTCCCTGGAATTAACTTTTTACTAGGAAATGATATTGCTGGGAAACTTACTGTTCCATGTCCAGTTGTAGTAGATCATCCTTTGGAAAATAACCCTACTCTAAATATTGAATCCTCTCAGCCTGATCTTTTCCCTGTTTGTGTAACCACTAGGTCAAAGTCTCGTCAGACTAGAATTAAATCTGTGCCTTTACCTAACATTAAAGAAATAAAGATGTCAAAGGATTCCTTAATTGCAGCACAGAAGTCTGACCCTACTTTGACCCAATGTTGGTCAGAGGTAGCTTCCTACATTACAGAAGTTAAAGAAAAGCCAGGGTTTTACCTTCAAGAAGGCATTCTCATGAGATTATTTAGACCTAGCCACTTAGCTCAAGAACAAGATTGGGCCGATGAATTTCAGATAGTAATTCCATCCTCTTTGAGAAGTGAAATTGTTTCTTTGGCTCATGATGGTCTCAATGGACATTTAGGTATAAAGAAAACTTATCAAAAGCTCCAAATACATTACTTTTGGCCAGGAATGAAGAAAAGTGTTACAGAATATATAAAATCTTGTCACATTTGCCAAGTTATAGGTAAACCCAATCAATCTATTCCTCCTGCTCCGCTCATTCCTATCCCTGTATTAAAGGAACCCTTTGAGAAAATACTAATAGATTGTGTTGGTCCACTTCCTTCCACTCGCAAAGGGAATAAATACATCCTTACTATCATGTGTACATCAACCAGATTTCCTATAGCTATACCTCTCAAGAACATTTCTGCTAAGAATATAGCTACTAACTTAATACACACCTTCTCAAACTTTGGTATTCCCAAGGTTTTGCAATCTGACCAAGGAACTAATTTCACTTCGGATCTTTTTAGAGAGGTACTAAAAGAATTAAGTGTGCTTACTGTAAACTCTTCTGTATACCACCCTGAGTCTCAAGGAGCTTTAGAGAGATTCCACCAAACCCTTAAATCCATGCTGAAACGTTACTGTTTAGAAAGTTCAAACGATTGGGATGAAGGTCTTGACTTTTTATTATTTGCAGTTAGAGAATGTAAGCAAGAATCTTTGGAATTTTCTCCTTTTGAGTTGCTGTTTGGTAGAGAGATCAGGGGTCCCTTAAAAATTGTAAAAGATCATTTGCTAGCCAGTGACTTTGATTCAGAATCCTCAAAGGTTAATGTGCAGACATATATGAACAACTTGAAAGAGAGGTTATCTAAAGTAAGAAAATTAGCTAAAGAATACTTAAAGGAGAGTCAAGCATCTATGAAAGCTCACTTTGATAAATCCGCTAAAGTCAGACAGTTTCAGCCTGGAGATGAGGTGTTAGTTTTAATGCCTATACCAGGATCTCCTTTTTCACCTAAATATCAAGGTCCTTATACCGTAATTGATAATTTAAAGTCAAATAACTATTTAATCTCTACTCCAGATAAAAGGAAAAAGACCCAGAAATATCACATAAATTTATTAAAAGAATATTCAAAGAGAACATCGGATGAGGCTGGTTCAAAAATTAATCTATGTATAACAAATTCTGACAAACCAATTGAAGCGTCGGATGAATATATACCGAACCCTATTACAACCAACAGTAATATTATAGAAGACCTGGAAGGTACTCTAACACATTTATCAGAGTCTCAGCTTAGGGACTTGGCCAACCTATTCAAACAATTTCCTAATGTGTTGAGTGATGCCGTAGGGAAATGTAATTTGATAGAACATAACATCCGTCTAAAATTTGGTTCTCTCCCTGTCAAACAGCCACCGTATCGTCTGAGTCCAGAAAGGAGGAAAGTCATGCGAGATGAAGTAAACTTTCTGCTCGAACATGGCCTAGCAGAACACAGCTGTAGTCCATGGGCTTCGCCTTGTCTACTCGCCCCAAAACCTGGAGGACGTTTCAGACTTTGCACAGACTACAGGAAACTTAATGATTTAACTATCCCTCTAATTGATACTATAATAGATTCTGTTGGCCAAGCTAAGTTTGTATCTAAAATAGATTTACAAAAAGGTTACTATCAAATTCCCCTCACTGAAAACTCTAAGGAAATATCAGCTTTTATAACCCCTGATGGTCTATTTCAATATACCCGTATGCCTTTTGGTCTTAATTCTGCCCCAGCAACCTTTCAAAGGCTTATGAACTTCATTACTAGGGATTTAGAAGGGACTTATGTGTACTTAGACGATATTTTGATAATTTCAGAAACTTGGAACAATCACCTGCAACGTCTATCAAATCTACTGCAACGCCTGGATGAAAGTGGTCTCACCATAAACTTGCTCAAATCTTCCTTCGGCCAGGGTACGGTGACTTACCTCGGACATGTGGTGGGTCAAGGTCAAACTCGGCCCAAGGAAGCGAATATAGAAGCCATTCTCAATTTCCCTCGTCCAACGACTAGAAGGGAAATACAGCGCTTCCTGGGTATGTGTGGCTTTTATCGCCGTTTCTGCCCTAACTTCTCTGCAGTAGCTGCCCCACTTACGACCCTCACTAGCTCAAACGCACTGTTCAAGTGGACAGATGAGTGTGAGAAAGCCTTCCATCAGCTAAAGGCATTTCTCTCCAGTAACCCAGTTCTCTGTACACCTAGTATGGATAAACCTTTCCTGCTCTACATAGATGCCAGCGATCAAGGAGTGGGTGCAGTCCTTATGCAACGTGATGTCAACTTTGATACCCTCCATCCTGTGTGCTACTATTCAGCTAAGTTGAAAAAACATCAGAAATCATATAGTGTGATAGAAAAGGAATGTCTCGCATTGATGCTTGCCCTGCAAAAGTTTGCCTGTTATATTCAAGATCAAAGGTATCCTCTTGAAATATATACGGATCACAACCCGCTTCGGTTCCTTCAGAAGATGAAAAATCATAACCAAAGATTAATGAGATGGTCTTTAATGCTTCAGCCTTACCAACTTATCATTAACCACGTGAAAGGAACAGAGAACATCATCGCAGACGCTTTATCAAGAGGACCCTCGACAAATAGGGGATCTTAACCTCTTCCACCTTACAGATGTACGAGGTCTCTAGGGGGGAGGTCTCATGACTCCGACATGATAACAGTTTTAACGCTCTTCAACTACCGCTTACGTTGCCGGCCTGGTTACGATTTTTAACAATCGTAGTTTCTTCACCTCGTCGCTCGACTTACTCTGCTTGTGATTGGCTGAAGTACCCGTCACGCCACCGTAGTTCCTTCATCGAAGGTTATGTTTGTTACCCAAGTTTTTTATATCTTTAGTTCTGTTCTTGCCTTTGTACTCGGCTGAGGATCAACTTTTGTACTTCACGGACTTATACATCTGCACCTGCCTCTTGAGTATATTTTGTAATATGTTATTTGTTTGAGTGTTGGATTTATTTATGACTTTGTTATAATTATTTACGAGTGTTGATTTTATCATGTATTTGTGGGTATACGGATATTCACACACCATTCCTCATGTTTCTTATTTGTGTTACGTTAGTGTTTTGCTTTGTTTAATTTTTCTTAGGTTATAGATACATTTGTTTCAATTAGTCAATACATTAAGTTTTTGAGTATTCAGCTTGAGAATTGAGTTCTATAAGTATTATTTAAATTATAATTATATAATAAATCTTTATGATGTTTGCAAGCCTTTAGTTACTTTTTCCTTTCATGTTCAATTTTGACATTGCACATTTTGGGGCTGCCTCTAATTTTACGACATCAGGTCTCATCTGTAATTAGGGCTTGTAACAATATATATATATATATATATATATATATATATATATATATATATATATATATATATATATATATATATATATATATATATATAGCCACACACGTTGCTCTTTATCATACAGGGACATTGGCAATGTAATAGGGGGTAAGGGTGATTAAAATAAAATATCTGACGACTAGGTAAACAACGGTTATTTTTCAGGATATAATGGTATCAAACCCCCTTTGAAAGAGTACCTCTCTCTCTCTCTCTCTCTCTCTCTCTCTCTCTCTCTCTCTCTCTCTCTCTCTCTCTCTCTCTCTCTCTCTCTATATATATATATATATATATAATTTAGCTTGTTTGAAGACCCAAGCAATGATTTACACTCCTTGCATCAAAAGAAGGAGGAGAGAGAGAGAGAGAGAGAGAGAGAGAGAGAGAGAGAGAGAGAGAGAGAGAGAGAGAGAGAGAGAGAGTTTCAATAAATTTCAAAACGAATAAAAATTGAGATCTAAAAAGTTTCGTTTCTTGTAAAGAAAGGAAGGAGAGGAATAAAAA
>NC_090752.1:95264990-95284990 GCF_036898095.1 Palaemon carinicauda | reverse complement strand
GATATGGATGAAGAACCATGTGTTTCCTCTTTGAAATTATTAAAGTGAGATAAAGTCTTGGGACCTGGGATATAATTCTAAACACTACCGAGTGGCCTCATGTGAAATGACAAAAAGAAACTCCCACGACCTTACACTCCAGAAGAGTTCCCCAGAATCACGAAATCCTCATTTGATGTGTTTAACATGTGAAAAAGTATTTAAGTCGACGACTGGACTGGTGAGCCATATCAAAGCACACGAACGGCGGGAGTATTCACAGTATACTTAACACCCACAGGGCCAACTTTCAATGTCGTCATAGGTAACGAGACTTATTAGTAACAGTAGGATAGGATAGGATTTATAAATCATTGGCTATATGCCATGACGCTAGGGCCTGTCTGGCAATTCAGCACTCATATACAACGGGAGAGTAGGGGGGGGGGGGGGGTGGAGTTACACTGCAGTAAAAATGAAGAAAGGAAGTGGGGACAGAGATAAAGTTAAAGGATGAAATCTAGGTCAGCTAGGGTCCAAATGAACAACGCAAAGATCCTTCAGTAATGCCTACAGTAAACTGATTGCTCTAAACCTAACACAACCCCCCCCCCCCCCCGCCCTTACGGGATATAGTGGTGGTAATAGTAGTATGTACTCTGACAAAGTACTAATTTTTTATGTCTATTATCTCACTCTATGTATCTTGAGGTACAAGATTCAAGTAAACCAGTGTCATTTCATTTCAGAAAATCATACTCTGCAACAAATCTGAAAATTAATTTATGCTCAAAAATATTTTATAAAATATATAGCTTTTTTGTTTTAAAATCTGTGAATTATTCTCTTATGATTTATCAATTCAAGATAAAGATTATTTGAAAATTTAAAGAAAAACAACCAGTGCTATTTTAGTTCTGAAAATTATACTCGGCAACAAATCTGAAAACGAATTTTTGTTCATTTATAAGTTACAAAATATATAGTTTTTTTGGTTTTAGATCTGTGAATTATGTACCGCATCTCGATTTGTGCATATCGTTGTATCTGATTCGAGATATTAATAGATTACCTCAGGCCTTAATGAGGATTTCGTGAGAAGAAAGCTATAAAAATTGACACATTCTTCATGCTAAAAAAACCCAATAAATTAAATTTTATTAAATTTTTTCAATGAAAACTAGGCTAATACCATTGATATATTTCTAATAATTCTATGCAAAGCACCAGCACCAATATTGTTCTAATAATGTTGTCAAAATTGGCAAAGGGTGGCGATATTAGCGCACATTAAGCCCCGCGAAATTACAGTGTTTACAACCTGCATCGCAAATCAAATATAAATATATATAATATATATTATATTATATATATAATATATATATTATATAAAATAATATATATATATATATATATATATATATATATATATATATATATATATATATATATATATATATATATATATATATATATATATATATATTGTATATTGTTGTCCAACATTAAGCCATTTTATTTAAAACCAGTGTTTTGGGGGGAAAAACAGCAACACCCCCGGCAGTGTTCACTCTTTAAGTCATAAATTATGGATGAACTATATGCACAACAATTATTCCATAACATTAGTCTCTTCATACATTTGGTACATGGGCAGTGCATCATTCACATACATTTTCACTTTCTAAATATAAAGACCCTTCTTCCCGTGTGACTTTCACTCTATCAATCCTACCCCTTCAAGGGTTTTCCTCTCTTCCTACCTGCTACAAATTCTTACTAGACTAATTTTGTCCAATCTTTACACAAGGTCAAGTTACCTCAAAATAAAATGCCACTCTTTCTAACATGAACAGTATTTAATCATATGGTCCTACCAGTATCAACTTGTGCATCAGAAACTTGGAGCCTTAATAAAGCCTTAGAATATAAGCTAGTTATACCTCAGAGCTTTGGAAATTAGATTAATAGGAATAACAATGACTGCCATAGAAACACCATTAACATACGCGTGTGGAATGACATGTCTGAGGCCTTTGCCCTGCAGTGGACTAGCAACGGCTGGTGATGATGATGATGATATATACTTACAGTATGTGTATGTAAGAACATATGATTGGTACATATTCATTTGTAGGTCTAACAAATTTGAAATTACATAGATTAATTGGAAATTCTCTACATAATTTAATTCATCATTAGTTAATTTATTCCCATCTCCTATTTCATATATCTACTTTTATTTACATTCCTTTAAAGTAGTGAAATGTAACTCGCATCTGGCAGACCAGGTTACTAGAGAGAAAGTTATCATCTGAGGTTTTTCGCATTTTTAAAATTGAAACTTTTTCTTGTTTCCAACTCCATTTATTCAAAAGTACCGTTGGAAGTTTAAAATGGCTTGATACGTGGATCACACTCGGGTTTCAATATTCGATATTTTATCATTTCATTTGTTTTGGTTTTCGCTCGAAAATTTCAGTACTATAATAGTGATGGTGATAAGCATATCCACATCAATATACGTTCCAACAAGAAAACAAATATGGCTTATAATATTTTACCGTATGACGAACAGGACTTCGATTAGATTTCAATAGTCGTCTCAATCTTGAGCTTTTAAATCAATACTTCATAGTCCTAAGCCATGTAGGTCTGAGTATTTCAACTCTTCCACTGCCTTGTGGAGAATAGATAAAAGTTTGGTGAACTAATTTCTCTTGGGGAATGCGAAGAGCATGCCCAAATCATCTCCATCTACCCCTCACCCTGATCTCATCCACATATAGCACTCGGGTAATCTCTCTTACAGTTTCATTTCATATCCTGTCCTGCCATTTAATTCCTAATATTCTTCTGAGGGCTTTGTTCTCAAATCTTCCAAATCTGTTGGATACTGTTTCTTGTCATACCATGATTCATGACCATACTGAATCACAGATCTCACTAAACTGATATATATATATATATATATATATATATATATATATATATATATATATATATATATATATATATATATATATATATATATATATATATATATATATATATATATATAACCTGATTTTTATATGTAATTTCTAGCCATTGTCTGGTTTTCCTTTTTCATTCTTTCATTAAACTCCAATTTTAGGGACACTGCATTAAAGATCATAGTTTCTAAGTATTTGAATGATTTTACCTCATTAATCCTTTCTCCTTCTTATATTACTTCATCTTCCATTGCATATTCCGTTTTCATCATCTATATCTTTCTTCTAACTATCCTTCTGAGATACTTCATGCATTTTGGTAAGCAAGATTTGCAAACCCTTTGGTGTTCTGCTAATAAAGACAGCGTCATAACCATACTCTAGATCAACTAATTTACTATTACCAATCCAGTCCAATTCTTCTCTACCACACCTAACTGTTCTTTGCATTACAAAACCCATGGGGGAAATGAACAACATAGGTGACAACACATTTCCTTAGAGTATTCCGCAGTTCACTGGGAATCCATTTGATAGGACTCCACTACCATTAACTTTGCACTTGTTATGCTCATGAATAGACTTAATAAAATTTTCGTAAGGAAGAGGAATTCCATAATAACGCACGACTCTCCACAAAATTGGCCGACGCACAGTATCAAAGGTTTTTTCATAGTCTGCAAATGCCATCAAACGGGGACTTCTATATTCTACGAAGTGCTGTACATGTCATAAAATGAAAATTGGTTCAGATCAACTTAAACTTTTCTAAGTCTTGCTTGTTCATCTCTCAGCTTTTCATCAATCTTTCTCTCCAGTTTATCTATAATTAAATGTTAGCATTCCATGCTAACATTAGCACCCGTACGTACGTACGTTCGTGAATACCAGTTTTCGACCTGCGCAAAAATCCCTCCCCCTGCGCAGAAGCTTTTCCCCCTCCAATTACTCGTTTTATTATCGTATACCTTTTAGAATCATCTCATTTTATATTCCCATTCAATATTATTTATCATACATTCCATTTTATCTTCCTATATTGGGTTTATTTCTTTTGTTATTTCCTTTTCACTCACCAGTTTCATATAAATACTTGCTCTGGACTGGTTTCCCTTTCCAGTTCATTCATGGTAAAATCACGTCATTTTATATTTCCATTCATTATTATTCATCATTCATTCCATTTTATCTTCCTATATTGTTATCATTTCTTTTGTTATATCCTTTTCATTCCCCGGTTTTACATAAATACTTTCTCTGGACTAGTTTCCCTATTTAGTTCATCCATGTTTACCCTCTAGACTCCGTTGTTTTTCCCTTAACCAATCACGAACCGATACGTATTCAAAGTTTACACAAGGGGGTTGTCAACTGGTATTTCCTTTATCTCTTTGAGTGGTCTGTTCATACCCCTTCCAAAAAAAATCCTTTTCCCTTGAAACCTTTGTCCCAGTAAGGTGTCCGTCATTTCGAGTGAGATTTATCTTTTCGTATTTTGCGATGGAGGAAGTTATAGAAACTTGTAAAGGCTGCAGTATTCCGTACCTAAAAGCATTTGCTAAATTCCATGGTGATTTTTATGATTCTTCAACCAATGTTGATAATTTCCTGAAAGCACACAGCGTAATTCCTCAACTCTTACAGTGCCCCAAGTGCCTTTCCCTCCTACCTTACAGGAAAGTCATTCACGTGTTTTATTGTAATACTAAATCTAACATACCAAAAACCAAAAAGAAACGTCGTTGTGGTTATACTATTACTTCTTAAAAAGGTACATTTTTGGGAAAAAGTCGTCTACCCCCATGGTAGATAATATTATTTGCAAACCACTTTTTACATAAATATTGGCCCCACAACCATCCTCATCCCAGTCATAGGAGTTAAGCCGTCAGTCTCACCCTCCCGTGATCCGCAAGTTTCGACGTTTTTTTCATAAAGGTAAGTCATTCCTCAATAGTCATTATATGTGTTTTGTGACCGGGGAACTCCTAGGTTAGGTTAGGTGGGTTTGTTAGGTTCTGTGCCCTTTATGTACTTTTTATATATTTTGTAAAACTTATATGGAAAAATTATTTAAAATTCGTATGGAAATATCTATCATTACTATCGCTAGTAATGTCATCGTACCGCTGGTAACTCTGTGTATCATTCGTAACATGGAGAATTTTACCGTTTTCAGTAAATATCTGAGGTTTGTGACCTGTCATACTACTAGGTTAGGTTAGGTTAGGTGGGTTTGATAGGTTCTGTGCCCATTTTGTACTTTTTATATATTATTGAGTAAAACTTATATGGACAAATTATTTAAAATACGTATGGAAATATCTAGCATTGCTATCGTTAGTAATGTCATCGTGCCGTTGGTAACTCTGTGTACCATTCGTCAACGTTGGTAACACTGCGTGTCATTGGTAACGTTGCTAATGTTATCATTCGCAGTACATTCGTAAGGGAAGTAACACCGTTGAACAAGTGCTTATATTTAAATATTTTAACACAACATATATGACAACAGTAATTATGTTTAACCCTTTTAACAAAAAACATATGTTTTCCTGTAGGAAATAACGTGATTCAACCGGTTTTCACCTTCATTTTATCCGCAATAACAGCATCCAATTCGTCAACTTAAAGTTAGCCGAATTGGTTGATCTGTTTGTTTGCGGTTGAAATGAAGGTCAAATTCGATTAAATCACATTATTTACTATAGGAAAACACATTTTCTCTTCGAAATCACACCCTGTAATACAATACAAATTTACCCTATATCCTACGATAATGGGGGACCCCCAGTGGGAACTCGGGGTTTTGGGTGGGGAAAACATACTGGGGAACCGATATATAATCGTAAAACAAGCCTTTTCTTCTCTATACATTACCTTCTTGAATGTATTTGTGACGGTGCCGAGAGATGGTTGTGAACTCAAAGGCAGGAAGCAATCAACTGAGTTGTTTATTAAGGAACACTTTATATACAAAACCTCAAGGCAACAGGACATAACCTGTTCGAGAGACAGACAATGTTACAGAGCAAAACGGAGACATGATCATTCAGGTTCTTTTTAGTGCGAGGGAAGAGCGCAGATACAAGCATAATATATACAAAATAATTATGTACAATTGTGTGACACATGGTTGGTACATGGCTCCCCCCTAAAAATGACATACTGTACATGTTAAATAGGGCGCCCTGATCTAGAGAGGCGAACTGTAGGCGGGTCATCTGGCAGAAGATAATTAGGTTTTAGACGATCAATGGAGAACCAGTCTTCTTTGCCCCGAATGTTTAGGAGGAATGCTTTCGGACTGCGTCGGATCACAAGGAAAGGGCCCGTGTAAGGGGGCGTTAGTGGTGGCTTGCTGGTGTCGTTGCGCAGGAAGACGTGTGTTGCAGAGTGCAAGTCCGTTGGTATGTGATGCTTTGCTGGGGGCTTGTAAGTCTGGCGGCACGGAGTAAATTTTCCCACGACGTGACGTATGCGCTGGAGATCGTCGGAGGAGGTTGTAGAAGGAAAAAATTCGGCAGGGACGACCAACGGGTTGCCATACACCATTTCAGATGCCGAGACATCGAGGGAGTCTTTGAGAGTGGTCCTTAGTCCTAGAAGGACCCAGAGAAGCTGAGTAAACCAGTTGCAATCCTTGCAGCGGGACATCAAAGCTGCTTTGAGGGTGCGATGAAAACGTTCAACCATTCCATTGGCAGCGGGGTTGTAGGCCGTTGCCTGATGTAGGGTGATGCCCAGGAGATTCGCTAATGACGTCCACAATTGAGAGGTGAAAGTGGTTCCCCTGTCAGAAGTAATATGCTCAGGGATACCGAATCTTGAAATCCATCCAGAGAGTAAGGCAGATGTACATGAGGCGGACGTTGCAGTTTCCATGGGAATGGCTTCAGGCCAACGAGTGGAGCGGTTGATGACGGTAAACAGGTAACGATGTCCTTGTGATGTCGGTAGGGGGCCTACAACGTCGACGTGAATGTGTGCGAAACGACGCTGAGGTTGAGGAAAGGTGCCCACTCCTGAATCCGTGTGTCGATGTACTTTGGAAGTTTGGCAAGAAGTACAGGCGCAGACCCAATCCTTAGCATCCTTAGAAATGCCGTGCCAAATGAACTTTGCCTTCAGCAGCTGTGCAGTAGAACGGCACGAGGGATGTGAAAGGCCGTGAATGAAATCAAACACCTGTCGGCGCATGGGAGCAGGAATCCAAGGTCGCGGTCTACCATTACTGACGTCTTCGAGGGGAAAGTCTTCCCAACGGAGGGACGTGAAGGATGTTCTACAAGCTTGATACTCTGGATCCTGTCGTTGGGCTTCAGCCAGGGCGTTGTAATCCAATCCCAGTTGAACGGCAGCCAACGTGTTTCTTGACAGGGCATCGGCAACGGGATTCATTTTCCCAAGGACGTATTGGAGGGTGCAATTGTATTCAGCCACGGCGGAGACATGTCGGCGTTGACGGGCGGACCAGGCATCAGACTGTCGAGTAAAAGCGTGCACCAGAGGCATGTGGTCTGTGCGAATGATGAAGGGCGTACCTTCTAAGAAATGGCGAAAGTGACGGACAGCCAGGTGCACCGCCAGCAATTCTCGATCGAAGGTAGAATAACCCGATTCTGCCTTGGACAGTTTTCTGCTGAAGAAGGCCAATGGGCGGGGCGAGCCTTTGACCACCTGCTCGAGTACTGCAACAATAGCGACGTCGCTGGCATCGGTGGATAGAAGGAGAGGGGCGTGTGGGATAGGAAAAGTGAGAGCCGCAGCAGTTGATAGGGCCTTCTTTGCATTGCAGAAGGCTGCTTCTTGAAGGGGACCCCACTTCAGGTCCTTTGGCTTGCCCTTGAGGGAGGCGTAGAGGGGAGCAAGAGTGGCGGCAGTGGCTGGCAGAAAACAGTGATAATAGTTGATCATGCCCAAGAATTCCTGCAGAGCTTTGACGGTCGAGGGCGCGGGGAAGTTCTGAATGGCTGCTACCTTCTCAGGGAGGGGATGGACTCCTTCAGGAGTGATACGGTGCCCTAAGAACGACACTTCGTTGGTGCCAAAGGTACACTTGTCGTACCGGACTACAAGGCCGTTTTGTTGCAGGCAGTCGAGCACGATGCGCAGGTGACGGAGGTGTTCCTCTTTTGAGGAGGAGAACACAAGTATGTCGTTCACATAACATACACAGAAAGGGAGGTCCCCTAAGAAGCCATCCATGAGACGTTGAAACGTTGCCCCAGCATTACGAAGGCCAAAACAGGAGTAATTGAAGGTGTGTGTACCAAACGGAGTGGTGACGGCGGTCTTGGGGATGTCTTCTGGGTTCATAGGCACCTGAAAATACCCCTTCAGGAGGTCGAGCGTAGAGAACACCTTCGCTTTGTGCAGGTAGGAGGTCACCTCGGCAATGTTTGGGAGGGGGTAGTGATTCGGTTCTGTTTGCATGTTCAGCCGCCTGTAATCCCCGCAGGGACGGAGGGAGCCGTCTTTCTTCAGAACGATGTGTAAGGGTGACGACCATGGGCTGAAGGCCTTTTGGCAAAGGCCCATTTCCTCCATTTCGGCGAACGTCTGTTTGGCGGCTGCCAATCGTTCCGGTGCCAGATGTCTGAATTTTGCGAAGACTGGGGGTCCCGTCGTCTTGATATGGTGATAAATACCGTGCTTGGTAGGAACCGTGGGCGTTTGGCGAAGTTCTGGACGGAAAACTTCCGGATACGACATGAGGAGGTGGGCGTAGGCATCCGTGGGTGCGCTGATGTGGAGAGCGAGGTTAGAGGGGGTGGGTTGAAGAGGTGTCGACAAGTACGAGTCTGCGTTGACCAATCGTCGGTGGGTGACATCGACCAGAAGGTGGAAATGAGACAGGAAATCCTCACCGAGGATTGGCATTGTGACGTCAGCAACGAGAAACTTCCAATTGAATTTACTGTTTCCGAACGATAATGTGAGGTTCTCGTAACCGTAGGTGGGTATCGCAGATCCGTTGGCAGCTACCAAGCGGACGTCGGCAGATGCAGACAGACTACATCGTGCCTTGAAGAGTTTCCTTAGCAAAAGAGAACGACAAGCACCCGTGTCTACCAAAAATCACACGCCCGTTCCTGCATCCTGTAAAAAGAAAAGATTAGAAACACGGGAGGCCACCGCCACAAGCGATGGCCTACTTACACGTTTTTTGGCCACTGACAATATATATATTCTTCGTTTCCCTTTCCAAAGCCATAACACAAAAGGTGGGATTAGCGAGAAAATGTCTCCCACGGGAAACTAACTAATAAGAACGAGTTGAAGTGCACCAATTCATCTGGGGGTTGGAAAAGCAGGAGATATTTCTTCGACAACGCTGCTGAAGTGGGTCATTGTCCCCAGATGACTCAATAAATTTTAGATGAAGGTTAATGAGGTCTTCGGGAATCTTGAGCGACAGTCAGACGTCTCTTTTCGAAACGGAGATACTGAAGGATATCTTTGTTTTTCTTTTCAAAGTCTTCCATTCGTTGTCGTAGGATTCATATCGTATTGAGGTAATACTTTATGTGAGCAAATATGTAACTGTAATGTATGTATGTGTACATTATCTGACTAGCAGGTCACTGCATGACAATGTTAGATATTATTTCTGTAGCATTTCAAGGTAACTAAAATGACCTTACCGGAATTTATGTCGTCGATACGGTTCCTTAACAATATGCACAAGGTTTCTGGACATTAATCATTTCAAGAACATTATTAATGCTTACATCAATAGAATTGCCTATTATGAAAGTGTTTATGCAAATCTACTTATCCGAATAAAAGACTCACCAAAGCAAGCACTGACCTTCCTTTAAAAGCAGCTTTACCTATAGCCATCCTAACTTGCAATCAATACTGTTTTATTTTCATCATCATTATTACTATCTGTAAAAATGCTACCGGTATATACTTTCATAAACAACAGTATACTTGACGACCGAGAATAAGTAAGCAACCTGAATGTAATTCATTATTAAATAAAATCGACAAATTAAAAAAAAAAAAAATCGTTAAAAGTGATGAAACCCATTATCAGATTCCCAAACAAAGCCATATGAAGACAGTGAAAGTATTCCGAATATCTGCAATAAAGGAGGAATTTCCTGATACTCATAATGGGCTCTGGGGCAGGACATATGCATAAGGAGGACCAGTTGGAGGGGGGGGGGGGAGGGGGAGGGGGGGGGGGAGGAACTGAAAGAAGAGAGGTAATGGAATATTTTAGGACAGACATCAGATGTCTACGAAAGAGACCATTGCGCATGTGCAGTTGGACACAAGATTTCCTGGCACCTCCCTCTGAGGAAGCGCACACTGTCACACCCTTACTGTGCTATGATTTCCTGTATTTAACCCCACCCACGACTCTTGCCATCTCCCCCCTACAGCACTGGTTACTCGTCGCGCAGTAATGGCGTGACAGGGTGCACTTCATTATAGCAAGGTGTGCCAGGAATTCCTGTGTCCAATTGGACATGAGTGTTTGAAAGGGGGTTTAATTGGATAGAATAAGAGAAATTAAGACACATACCAGAGCGGTTGGGAAGGGCATCTTCCAAGGAGGGCAAAATGTTTTGGTAAAAGGATCTCCGCGGATTGTACTGGAGCCAAGAAGGGACTTAGGGAAGTTGATCTCTGACGAAGACAAGAATTATCAGAAGAATCGTGTTTCCTGTGCGTTTCTAGAAGGGTTGGAGATTGGGGTCTCTCAGATAGGAGACCAAAAGTTTGGGAGGGGTGGAATCTCATATGGATCTTCGAAGAAGACACGAGAAGTTTGGGGGAAAGTGACTTCCATGGAGTAGGAACAAGAAACACTTAGGGCCAGAGGATCTTCATGGTGTACACGAGAAGTATTATGGAATACAGATACAGAGTATGCACGGAAAGTGCGCACGAGGAGCTGGGGACGGGGGATCTCCGGGGAAGGACAACAATGATTGGATCATGAGTTATGGGAATTCTCTTTGAAGAACAAGAGGGGATAGATATAAAAGGACATTCGCTGGGAACACAAAAAGGACATGGGGAAAGTGATCTGAGGGTTCTTCCAGTCGAACAGAATTGGGATGAGAAATTAGATTGGGAATATCAAGATGAATGTTAACAGGAGAATGATGGGAAATGGACAATAAATGAGAGGTGTTATTTCTAAAGCAGATACTTTTAAGGAATTATGTTAGAAAAAATATAACATCTATTCCCTCTGTTCATTTTGGTTATAAGATTTTCAAAATTATATATATATATATATATATATATATATATATATATATATATATATATATATATATATGTATATATATATATATATATATATATATATATATATATATATATATATATATATATATATATATATATATATATATATATATATGTATATATATATAACGCAAAGATACAATGAAGCGGTAGTCAGTTTCCTGCAATCCAAGATGAAACGTTGGAAGAAAGAGAAAAGGAAACATTTAATATATTGTAAAAATATTCTTGCTATTTAGCAACCTAAGAAAATCAAACCAAAGAAATCCGGGTCCTTTCTCAATGATAATACCCCGCAATGAAAGCAAGACAATACCTGTTATTACACAGAATCAAATTACACGCCATAATCGATTAAATCGATGAGAATTTATAAACTAATTCCCATCCAAACACCTCCTAAATACCAAACATAAATAAAACTTGCAACCAAATTTAGCAGTCTGGTGTTAGTCATTAACCCATAGCGAAAACCAAAAGCCAAACCACAACATTTCTTTTGTTATTAACACTCAGCTTCTCATTCTTCGTTAATAGTCATTAACGATATCATGCATCGCTCAGTTGGATAATAACTTAATGCTTTACGAAGTTATAACGTAAATAACATCACAAGTACTTAGAATGTGAAATCAAACATAATCATTATTTTACTTTCTATGTCAACCAAGTATTTAGATAAAATCAGTTACTCTCTTATATATACCCGATGATAAAATATAGGCTTTTGGTCCCAGTTTCTCTCTAATATAATTATTCACAAAGACAAATACACGCACACATATATAAAAAAATAATATATATATATATATATATATATATATATATATTTATATAGCCTATATATATATATATATATATATATATATATATATATATATATATATATATATATATATATATATATATATATATATATATATATATCTGTGTGTGTGTGTGTGATTGCCTTACTATGTGAATTTTTCATAAGTGCGTAGCGCCTCAGGAAACGACGGATTCTCAGGAAGCTTATTTGAGAACAGGGTGTAACCTCAATGTCATTTTTAACCCTTTAAACGCCCATCATCGGTACATATTACTTTGTTTAAAAAGAGGGACCTACTTCTCTTCGACTGGTACATAAGGAACAAGCAAACAAAACCTCAAGGTTAATGTATATATATATATATATATATATATATATATATATATATATATATATATATATATATATATATATATATATATTATAGCGAGGTAAGCTATAACCAGAGTTAGTAGAGGAGGATGCTATAAGCCTAAACGCCTCCAACAAGGAAAATAGCCCACTGAGGAAGTGAATTAAACAAATAAACTACAAGAAAAATTATGAATAATTAAACTAAAATGTTTTTAGAACGGTGACAACATTAAAATAGATCATTCATATATCAACTCTAAAAAGAGAATGGTGTCAGCCTGTTCAACAAAAAGGCCCCAACAGGAAAGCCAGCCCAGAGCAGAACATAAACGGAGAAGCAAAGAATTGAAACAGTGCAGCGAAAAATTAAGTTAATCAACATAAACAAAAACAAAAAAGGTAAAACATAACTAAAACAAGACTTATGGCAACAAAAATTTTAACTTTTTAAGTTCCACCTATACAATTGATTGACAAGGATAATCGTTGCATAATTTGATCAAATCCTGAATAAAACTTCTAGAATACGGTGTAGTATCGAGTCTTACTAAATATGTGACTAGAAAGTCAGACTTGGGGCATATCTAGCACTACGTGGTGGATTACATAGTCTGGTATTCTGGTAAGATATGGATGCAAAGCATAGACAGTAAACTCTTAAACAACACACGTAAATAGTTAATTGAATGAAGGTGATGGAGACTGATATTTAGATGAGAATACAAGAAAGTTAATAGACATTAAGTTTTTGACCACATTTCAAGATAAGAGTCAGCAGATGAGAGAACACTACTGAAAATATGAGAAAACATAAGAAATTGAAAACGAATTTCAAAGTAAGGTTTCAAAAAATATACAATGATTTCCCCAGTATACAGGTTTTTATCAATAAATATACATACATGTGTGCGTGTATACAATTCGTGCACTAAGTCCTTTTTCCACCGACCATCAAAATGAAGTCCCAGTCTTTTACAACAAGTTAGCTTTCATTTAACGTCTCTCTTTCTTTTTTCTTTCAGCTTCATCCTTTATGAAAGAGTCCTTTGATGAGAGGAAAGGAGATCCCGTTCCTGCTCCTCCACAAAGAATTCTCATGAGGCTTTTCAATGGACTTTGTTAACGCGACTTTATTTGTCTTCCAAAGACGAAGTTGAACAAGAGAGCAACAACAATGGAAGAAAAGATAAAAAGCTTTCTCTACGATATGACACATTGTTTCATCTTTTTTTATGTTGTTTGAGATAAATTGTACGAAATTGTTGTTTCATCTTTTATTTCCTGTTGTATAAAATGAATTGTACGAAATTGTTCTGTTTCATCTTTTTTTTCCTGTTGTATAAAATGAAATGTACGAAATTGTTCTGTTACATCTTTTTTTTTCTGTTGTATAAAATGAATTGTACGAAATTGTTCTGTTTCATCTTTTTTTATGTTTTATAAGATAAATTGTACGAAATTGTCCTGCTTCATCTTTTTTATTCCTGTTGTATAAAATGAATTGTACGAAATTGTTCTGCTTCATCTTTTTTTCATGTTGTTTAAAATGAATTGTACGAAATTGTTGTTTCATCTTTTCTTTATGTTGTATAGGATAAATTGTACGAAATTGTTACTTATTACATTTGTTTAACCGTTTTTCAAATTTTATGAGTAAATTGCTCGAAATTAAAGTGACAAATATTATTATTATTAGTTGCTAAGCCACAACCCCAGTTGTAGAAGAAAGATGCTATAAGCTCAGGGGCTCCAACAGGGAAAATAGCCCAGTGAGGAAAGTAAACAAGGAAATAAGAGAATTAATTAACATTTAAAATAAAATATCTAAGAATAGTAACAAAAATAAAAAAAATACAGATTTTTATATCATCAGTTAAAGACTTTTATTATTAGCAGTAGTAGTATATTTTTACCACCTTCATTCTCTTTTTATAAATAATATAATTACTATTACAATCCCTGAAGGCCATAAACTAAAAAGCCTGTGTTGAAAATAAAATAAGGAAAAATTACTAAATAACAACATTCATAAACATAAATACAAGACATAAAATCTTATAAATTCTTTCATGATTTTGTAAGTAATATCAAAATCTATTTGAAACATTACTCCATCCATAATACAACCAAGGAAATTTCTGCAATATAACAGTAATGCAAATGATTGTTGTTATAATGGACTGCGCATTAAACGTGGTATTAATGTTCCCAGTTGGAATTGAGCTTTTGAAAGATGAATTAAATAATAATGGCCATTATTGGGCAAAACAAATGCAACATGAAACAGTCTTCTCTAAGCGCCCGGGCTAATCAGTATTCAAGTAACAAGTAGAGCTCTTTAGAGATACAGAAGCCTTTCGAACAGTACCGAGTTCTCTGCCAGTTTATAAGGGACTCATTTAAGAGATGTCAAATCATAAAACGGTAAGTCACAATTTGGCCTAAATCCCATTGATTATTCTGCCAGGGGATTATTTCTACATCTCAAAAGAAATCTAGAAATAATTCTCTGCCACTTTCAGAATATAGATCTCCAGCTAGGAACAACTCCATACCCAATATTCACCTATAAAAATTACGGTTTATACACATCATCATCTCCTCCTACGCCTATGGACGCAAAGAGGTTCGATTAGATTTCTTTTAGTCGTCTCTATCTTGAGCTTTCAAATCAATACTTCTCCATTCATCATCCCCTACTTCACGCTAAATAGTCCTCAGCCATGAAGGCCTGAGTGTTCCAACTCTTATAGTGCCTTGGGGAGCCCAGTTGAAAGTTTGGTGAACAATTACACAGAAAGATTAAGAAATCCAAGAGCCAACCGTCTCTATCACTCCCACATATTCAAGTACATATTTTAGCATTTCCTTCATGCAACAGCTCAGTTCTTTTTTAAACTTTCCCCTCCTCTTTCTTTGAAGGATGTAGAAATTTTATACATTTTACACTAACAATGTTCCCTATTATTAACTTTAAATAAATCTTTCATACTTTTACCGAGAGAAAAAATGAAATGGAGCTGTGTTTACTCCATTTTATGATTACCAAACATTTATCTTTTACTATCAAAGTTTTTACTGAAATCCGATTCTGAAAACAGATAAAAAAATTAAAGCAGTCAATAACAAAAACATCTATTCGAGAGTATAAGCACTTTGTACTTGCATTCACGCAAACTGAGACATTTATACGAGGACGAGAAAGAGAGAGAGAGAGAGAGAGAGAGAGAGAGAGAGAGAGAGAGAGAGAGAGAGAGAGAGAGAGAGAGAGAGAGAGAGTCAAAGTGCCCACAGAAATAGCAATTCCCATAATTGTAGTGTTCTGCTTACTCAACCTCCTCTAGCATCATTTTTTCCCAAATTCAAAAGTGTGACAAAAATCAGACTTTCATTTCATGGTGGAAGAAAAAAGACCAACTGGAAATAACCGAAGGATTAACTTTTGATTAAAAGGACTCTCAGCACTTTCAGGATTAAAGGATTACATTGGATCCATTTGCTTATTTGGATTGTTGTTGGTGATGGTGGGATACAAGGATGTAAGTTCCAATTATCCCCATATATAATAAAGAACAACACATCTAGCTATAATATTTATATTTCTTTCCGGTTACGCTTAGTGGCATTGCCAGGCGTATGGCTACTTGGTCTCTCCCCGTCCATCGGGTACGGGGGAGAGAGGGAGTAGTCATACCCTCATGGGATAGGGTACCCCGAGATGTACACTCGAAAACCACAATATCCCACAATTGCCAAAGCTGCCGTGTGCTTGTGTGTGCATATCTAAATATTACCCGTCATTTTTGACAGCTGCGATGCACTAGTCTATTGATAAGCCAAACTAACCAGCCTCTGGTGTCGTTATGATTTGCAAGAGAGCCCAGCAAGATGCCAGATGACACTGGCAGAATGATTGAAGAAAACCGAGCAGGTATCATTCAAATATTCAAAATGGAAGAGGAAAAAAAAACAAGAGAATATAATAATGAACAACTAATTAGACTTTTTTTTTTCTTTTCACTGGTATATTATTAAATTAATACCGATTAGCAATCTGTTTTGAAAAATAATCTTCAAATATTTTCCCTGAAATAATTCCTGAGCTTATCCAGCCACAAATGGCAACTCTAAAGCAGCAAGAACATGTACCCTCGCAGCAATGTCAGTAGAAATATTTTAGGTTTGAAATTGACTCCCCTCTTTCGACCTATCTCTTTCTGGTAAATGGAAAGCGACGCCCAAAGACCAAGTATCTCTCTCTCTCTCTCTCTCTCTCTCTCTCTCTCTCTCTCTCTCTCTCTCTCTCTCTCTCTCTCCAGGAGTGCTCTGTGAAAGTTTAATCGCTATTTCAGAAAACTAGAGCTTGATTCAGACCTAGCTCCCAGCGCAATGTATGATTTAGAATCTACATTCCTTTGCCACTGAATATTTAGAGAAGGATTACGTCTGAACTGAGTGTCATGCAGTATGTATATATATATATATATATATATATATATATATATATATATATATATATATATATATATATATACACGAATGGGGAAAGGCACGCAAATAGATGATGATGATGATGATGATATATATATTTATATATATATATATATATATATATATATATATATATATATATATACTGTACATATATATATATATATATATATATATATATATATATATACATATATATATATATATATATATATATATATATATATATATATATATATATATACTGTACATATATATATATTTATATGTATATATATATATATATATATATATATATATATATATATATATATATATATATATACAGTACATATAAATAAATAAATAAATATATATATATATATATATATATATATATATATATATATATATATATATATATAATTTCCCTTTCAGAAAGGATCAACATCAGAAATTGCAGCATCATATTCAAATCAATCAAAGAAGTCAGAGACTGCCCTTTGAACAACAGACTCAAAAGACTCCTCCCCTTGGCAGAGGAGATTGATCCCCAAAAGACACATGCAAAGAGACTAAAGCACGACGGCTATATCACTCCTGTCCTGTGGTCACCAGAGCCCTTCCAGTACAACTTCATCATCTTCCCAGCAGCCGGCAAAGCTCTGTACATCAGAACAACTTACTGAAGCCAGCGAAAATGCAATCAACAACACCTCCATCCCCAAAATCTGCTATACTGATGGATCACTTGACCGTGATTTTCCTGCAGCAGCAGCAGTCGTTTCTCCATCAGGCTTTCCAACCATGCTTCCACCCTGCAAAACCGAGCTAGTAGCGATTGCTAAAGCCCTAGAACACTCAGGATGTCAACCTGGGGGAAATACAACAATCTACACTGATTCGAGAGAAGCCATCGTGGCTCTCAGCAACAAACAACTCACTGACAATATCTACCTTATCACAACAACACAGTATCTAGCCTTAGCTCACCAAAGCAACTGGCAGATCATCTTGAATTGGATTCCAAGTCACACTGGAATCACTGGTAATGATGAGGCCGATCACATGGCCAAGGCAGCCCTGATGTGCCAGACTATCAGTATCACACTTCAACCTTCGCTGAAAAACATCAGGAATCAAATGACAACCTTTTGCAACATGCAAAAGATAAGTGAAGTAAGGCGAGCCTTCATTGACAACTCCAGATCAGTCAAATGGTACATTGATATAAATAACCTAATCCCGCATCCTCTTGCAAGAAATACTCCCCGCCAAGTTGCAGTCATCATTTGCAGACTGCGACTGGGGTATCTGTACAACTGGCAAATCATCACAGACAACGACGAGGACCCAACAGCACAGCAGATACCGAAGAGATCATGCAACAATTGTCAGCAACTAACAGAAGAACCTCTGCTACATTATCTGTTGCATTGTCCAGAAACAAGCCTTCTAAGACAGAAATTCAACTCTAATATTCCTGTAACTGCGAAAGCAATCGCAAAATACATCATTCTTTATGTTAATGCATTCTCAGCCTTTCTCCGCTGCTAACCTCCCCCCAGATAACTTAACTCCCAACATCCATTTGAAACTAAAGTAAACCAACCTTGTAATACTCTGCTTAACCTTTTTTAAGCTCTCTCCCCTGCAATTCTCTTCTCTGTTTTAAAGAAGTTCAGGACTTATTCCTAAACTAAACATGATGAGCACGTAGACGTCTCTATAACTAAAACACATAATTAAAATTTCATTTTTCCTTTTCTAGTATTTTCAGGTGCAGGAATATTTATTCCACCCTTTCTGTACTACTTATACCTGCTAACCAAATGCTTTTCCGTTCTCTTCTACTCAAGCTAAAACTTTGTACTATCATTCATCCTGAAGACTTATGATCAAGATACTTAGAAAGATTTTTACTCCTATACAAATATATCAAACTAAACATTTCCTACTCCTTCCTGAGCCCTTTTACTCATCGGGACTTACTGCTGTACCTCCTTTCTCTCCAACTGATTGACGGGAAACAGTGGGTACTATAGGGTTGGGTACCTTCCTCCCCTCCGTCACCTTCTTCCTTTTCAGTTGACCTAAAAAGGCTGGGGTGCCTCTTAAAATAAGGAAAAAGAAAGCTGAATTGGCAATAAATAAAATTTGCTAATCACCCTTATACCACAACCCAAACCACCTACAAATATAAGTCGCAGATTATCCCATATCCTAAATCACCTACAAACCTAAAAAAAAAATTCTAACCTAACACCTATGGGCTGCAAGTGTGCAAGAGCCCGTGTCTAGCCATAAGGGCCAAGCAATCTGCTAAAACAACAACAAGCTCTTTTCCTTGTTTTGTCAATAACTGCCAACCAATATATATAATTCCCCGAAAAATCACGGAATCTAAACTTAAATTATTTATGACTAAATTTTTAATCACTTTACCAATTGCACGGTAGACAATTTAGTAGAATAAAGAATAGACATCTAAATTAATATTATTACAACGAGCTCCCATTATGACACGCATCGCAAGGAATTACTGTCATTATGACAGATTTACGTGGACATGAGGATAGGTGTTCTGAAGGTGCTCCTGACATGATGGAATTGGTAATAATCTTTTATTCTTACGGTTGGTACTTTATGAGAACCTGCACTGGAGGTTCTATGTTTACTAACATATCCAATAAACCTAGATACTCAAGGAACTTTCATACATTTTCGACAGGTAAGTAAATTGGTCTTTATATGTAAAATCACATAAATATACAATATATACACATATCAATCTCCCCTATATAAGAAAAATCCAGTTTCTGTATATATATATATATATATATATATATATATATATATATATATATTATATATATATATATATATATATGTATGTATATATATTTACTTACGGTCACTCCCCATCCCTCAAGAGTTGCATGTGCATATCTATCTAAATATTTTGGTCGCGTACAATAGTGTATGTGTATATAAATATTATATATAAATATATATATATATATATATATATATATATATATATATATATATATATATATATATATATATATATATATGTACATTATATATACATACATATGTACGTATATATATATATATATATATATATATATATATAT
>NC_090752.1:95237657-95256990 GCF_036898095.1 Palaemon carinicauda | reverse complement strand
AAGGTTACTTTGTTAGATAGTTAGTGCATATAATGGAGCAGCAAGAATTGCAAAATTTTTAATGAATTTGGAATAATAAGAAACCATACCTAAAAAGGTCTTAAGTTGAGATTTTGAAAGGGGTACAGGTATATTCATTACACTCTCAATATTAGCATCTTTTGGCATTATTTCTCCACTGCCCAAATAATGACCAAGGTATACAACCTTAGCTTGCCCAAATGAACTCTTGGTTAAGTTGATGGTGAGACCTACAGTACGTAGTCGTGTAAACAGTTTTGAGAGTGTCTGCAGATGTTTCTCCCAAGTCATGTTTGCTATGACTATATCGTCCAAGTATACATAGACGTTAGGTAAATCTCTGATTACCTCTGCCATCAGCCTCTGAAATGTAGCAGGGGCATTAGAGAGCCCAAAAGGCATAACCACATATTCAAATAGGCCAAAGGGTGTTACAAAAGCAGAGATTGATTGGGCCTTTGGGGTCAGTTTTACTTGATAGTACCCTTTTAGTAAATCAATCTGAGTCAAAATCTTTGAATTACTTATATTGTCTAAAATATCATTGATCCGTGGCAAAGGGAAAGAATTCTTAATGGTGACCTTATTCAGTCTGCGGTAGTCTGTACATAGTCGTAACTTACCGTTTGCTTTTGGTACAAGTATACAAGGTGAAGCCCAAGGAGAGGTACTTGGGACTGCTAATTTGTGATCTATCAAGTACTGTTGTGGAGGATTTGTTTTTGCTTTATTTTAATTTATTTTTTTTGCCAAATCCTGAGAGAGAGAGAGAGAGAGAGCCTTACCTTATTGCCTTATTGCCTTATTTTTTGTTTGGGTTCCCCCAGGGTCCCTCAGTGTGAGGCACCTCGTATATCCACCAGAGAGTTGCTAATACATCTTCCGGTGTATTTTGCATCTTCCAGTCTTGGATGGTCTGGGATGCATCTTAGGTATTTATCGAGCTGATTTTTAAATGCATCTACGCTCACTCCTGATATGTTTCTTAGATGAGCTGGCAGCACATTAAATAGTCGCTGCATTATCGATGCTGGTGCGTAGTGGATTAATGTCCTGTGCGCCTTTCTCAGTTTACCTGGAATGCTTTTTGGCACTATTAATCTACCTCGGCCTGCTCTTTCTGATACTTTAAGCTCCATGATGTTTTCAGCAATTCCTTCTATTTGCTTCCATGCTTGTATTATCATGTAGCGTTCTCTTCTCCTTTCTAGACTGTATAGTTTTAAAAATTGCAGTCTTTCCCAGTAATCAAGGTCCTTAACTTCTTCTATTCTAGCAGTATAGGACCTTTGTACACTCTCTATTTGCGCAATATCCTTTTGGTAGTGTGGGTACCATATCACATTGCAGTACTCGAGTGTACTACGCACATAAGTTTTGTAAAGCATAATCATGTGTTCAGCTTTTCTTGTTTTAAAGTGTCTGAATAACATTCCCATTTTTGCTTTACATTTAGCCAACAGTGTTGCTATTTGGTCGTTGCATAACATATTCCTATTTAAAATTACACCAAGGTCTTTAATTGCTTCCTTGTTTGTGATTGTCTCATTATTAGGTCCCTTGTATGCATACACCATTCCTTCTCTGTTTCCATAATTTATTGATTCGAATTTATCGGAGTTAAATACCATCCTATTTATCTCCGCCCATTCATATATTTTGTTTAGATCTCTTTGTAGTGAGTTCCTATCTTCATCACAAGTAATTTCTCTACTTATTCTTGTGTCATCGGCGAAACTTCTCACTACGGAGTTTTCAACATCACAGTCTATGTCTGAGATCATAATAACAAATAGCAGTGCAGCTAATACCGTACCTTGGGGCACACCAGATATTACCTGGGCTTCATCTGATTTCTCGTCATTTGCAACCACTATCTGTTTTCTGTTTTGCAGGAATTCTTTTACCCATTTTCCTATCTTTCCCACAATATTATGCTTTCTCATTTTTTTCTCCAATATGTTATGGTCTACCTTGTCAAAGGCTTTTGCAAAATCTAGATAGATCACATCTGTGTCTTTTTCATTTATCATATTATTGTATATGTTTTCATAGTGAGCTATCAGTTGGGTCTGTGTACTTTTTCCAGGTACGAAACCGTGTTGACCCATATTAAACAAATTATTTTTGACCAAATGGTTCATTATTTTCTTTTTTATTACCATCTCATACACTTTCATAATATGTGATGTTAGACTAACAGGTCTATAATTGCTTGCCTCTAGTCTTGATCCACTTTTGAAGATAGGGGTTATATAAGCTAATTTATGTTTAACATATATCTCGCTCATATCTATACTCTGTCTTAGCAGTATTGCAAGTGGCTTCGCGATAGTGTTTGCAGTTTTTTTTAACAAAATCGCTGGAACTCCATCTGGTCCGGCTGCCGATCCATTTTTAATTTCGTTTATAGCCGTGACAATATCTGCTTCATTAATATCTATATCCGTTAGATATTCAACATTTTCTTCTCTCATTTCTGTTTCATTATTCTCATTCGCAATTCTTGGCGTGAACTCACTCTCATATTTTTCTGCTAATATGTTGCATATTTCCTTTTTTTCATTCGTTAGCCGTCCTTCAATTCTTAGAGGGCCTATTTCTATTCTCCTTTTATTCATCTTTTTTGCATAGGAGTAAAGTACTTTGGGGTTTCTTTTTATATTTTGAAGTGTCCTTTCTTCTAAGTCCCTTTTTTCATTTTCTTTCGACTGTATAATCTTTTGTTCTGCATTTTCTATCTTACATTTTATTTCCTCATTTTCCACACATTTTTTTCTTTTGCAAGATTTTTCTTCCACTTTTTAATTTTCTGAAATAAGATCCTTCTGTCTCTTGGTATGCACGTCTTTTGTTTATTGTTTTTTTTCGGTACATATTTTTCAACAATTTTCTCCAGTATTTTGTACAGTATATCCGTATTTACCTGTATATTATCACTTATAAATACATTTTCCATTCTTTATTCAGTTCTTCATTTATTTCTGACCATTTTATATTCTTACTGTAAAAGTTATATTTTCCATATCCTTCCCAAAGTTTTGTGCTTTTATTAATTCTGTGATCACTTGCTTTGGAATGAACTATCAATTCTATGACATTGTGGTCTGAAATTCCCGTGTTATACACTATTATTTCTTTAACATAATTCACCTCATTCACAAATACTAGATCTAGGACATTTTCCTTTCTTGTTGGAATGTGGTTTATTTGTTGCATATTATGTTCTAATAGCATATCTTGAAGCTTTTCAAATTGCCTCTTATCTTCTGCGCTACTATTACTATCTTTTTTATATGTATACATACAACCACTTTCTTCTATCCGTTCTTTCCAATCCACGAAAGGAAAGTTAAAATCTCCGGATAGGAGTATATTCCAGTCTTTATGGTTTCTACATATATCATCTATTTTTTCTATTATTATGTCAAACTCCTTAGTGTTTGGGGGGTCTGTAAACTACAATATTCATTAGTTTTTCAAATTCAAATTCTACCGCAATCAATTCACATTCTGTGTTACTGTATTTTTCACATACTTTTCCTTGATTTATGTCTCTTCCATTTATTGCAGTTCCCCCTTGATTCCTATTTTTTCTGTCTGATCTATAAGTTTGGAAACCCTTTATCTGGTCATCACTGCCAGTCTCTTGGGAATACCATGTTTCACTTATATTTAATATATCTATTTTTTCAATTTGGGTTAGTTCTTCTAAGAACTCTATTTTCCTTTTGGAGTTACTCGTGACTAAACCCTGTGCATTCATTACTATTATGGTTTGTGTTTCATCCCCATTATTTAATATTGGTAATAATATGGATTCTCCCATGCTTCCTTCCTGTTCTGATATGATGTTCTTTTCTTCATTTCCCGGAATTCTGCCATTAAAAAATCCAACTTTTCTATTATATTTGCTCTTTCGCCTTCATATTTATTTGTGTGTGTATACCTGCAACTGTCCCCATATCTGCACCAGCCCCTGGCATTATAGATGCATTCTTTGTAGTTGGGCTCTAAATGTGCAGGTTTGGGTTGAAAGCCCTCATATCTTGGGGCTCTTGGTTCAAAGCGCGGTTTATACACGGCCTGCTTTTTTGTTTCTTTTTTTGTTTCTTTTTTGCTTTCATTTTTCTTTTCAGTTTGCTGAGTTTTCTTACTTTCATTCATGGTTGCAGGATGCATATATCTACATTTTTTGTTGTAAATGCATCCTTTTCCTTCTTTTAGGTTTTTGCATATTTTTGGATGGAGATCTCTGCATTCGTCTCCATATCCGTCTAAATACGCACATTTACCATATATTTCATAATTATGGCATATCTTTGGATGCTTGTAGTAGCATCTTTCGCCAAATCTGCAATTCCCTCTTTTCAGCATATTGCAGACTATATCCTTCTTTTCTATTTTTTCTTGTTCTTGCTCTTCCCTAAAATTATGTAGGTCCGGGTAGAGTCTCTTGGGTCTATTATTTGTTTCCATCTGGTAATTTATTTCTTCATAAGTATGTTGTTGGATGGCATCATAGGTTATATCAATGATTTCTTCTGCATCCTTACACATATCCTGTTCATTGTTCTCTTCTTCTTCTTTTTCTTCTTCTTCTTCTTCTGTTTCTTCTTCTTCCTCTTCTTTATCTTCAACTATTTGCAGATTTAGTCTCGACTTAATTATATTTTCTATCCAGACTAAGCATGTTGAGCAGAATACCTTTGTGTCTTTATTTTTATTTTTTGCTGTATTTCAGCACATGTGGGATGTGTTGGGACATGACAGGCATCACATTTTCTAATCAATTGTTGAGGATTATTAATGGAATACCATATCTTACATGTATTACACCATTTTGGCATTCTTTTTCCCATTGCATCAATCAGCATATTCACCATATTGGACTTCTTATTGTTCTTTGATGGAATGTGTTGATTGATGTAGACTTTCTTTATAAGTCTCTTTATCACTTGGATTTTCTTTGGAATTTCTTCAATTATTTTGCTGATGTTTTCCGCAGATTTGCTCCAGTTTATTGGATCATATTGTTTCAATATGTCTGCGAATATTTTTCCGTCACATTGGTTGACGTTACTAGTGACCTCTGTTATCAGACGGTCGAGCTCCTGTTTCGCCAACTCATGGAATTTATTTTTGCTGAGTCCAGCGATGTCTCTCCAAGCCTTGCCCGTGTTGTACATAGCCATCTTGATTAGATTTTTAGTAATTCACAAGATAACTATTCTATGCCGACGTTTTATCCCACTTCTCCGACCTCAAACTAATCACTGACTATTCACGAAAACTTGTAGCTATATTGCACTCGATAGCCTTTTGTTATCCGCGTTAAATCATGATATTTATAGGATCGCAAAAGTGTAATCACTAACCGGCACACAGATACAAAACTGAGAGAGAGAGAGAGAGAGAGAGAGAGAGAGAGAGAGAGAGAGAGAGAGAGAGAGAGAGAGAGAGAGAGAGAGAGTGGTAGTTAGCGAATGATTGTTTGTAGTGGGGAAAACTGTCGGTATATTTGAGGTTGTTTGTTTACATTTTTTAGTTAGGTTACGACAGTGGTGAATGTTTCGGAGCGAATGCTTTTTTTATTTGACTGCAGCTTGAGACAGTTCGTTGGTGAATGCTGGATTATATTTTATATCATTTTTCGACCAGCGAGAAAGTGTTTATATATTTCAAAAGCCGTGATTCCTCCTTTGGAGAGACTCAAGTTTGAAAGTGGATTATTGTTGATGACCTGGCCTGTATACGATTTTTTTGGACTGTTTTATCGGATTGCTGAACTGTTGATGACCTGGCCTGTATACGATTTTTTTTTGGACTGTTTTATTGGATTGCTGAACTGTTGATGACCTAGGCCTGTGAATTGAGATTGCTGATAATAATGATGTTTATAATGATGATGATTATGATTAGAACGACCACCCCAATCACTGAGACAGTTATGGCAAATGGCCACCGAGTGGATTGTTGACCACAAAGCTGTGGTAGTGGGCTGCAAAAGACAGTTGGCAGTGTGTGGACGACTGTTAGTGTCCATAAAATATATATACGTACATATTTTGGTGTTGGTGGTGTGAGGTTAATGTTAAGTTTTGATAGTTTTTTTGGTTTATTTGAATGGTGTTTATTGTATATTTAGTGTTAAGTTTTTGGATGCAGTTGATTCTAGTTTTAAGTGTAAGTTTTTGAGAATATAGTTTTAAGGTTATGTTTTGTTTAAATTTCGTCCTTTTTGTCTAAGAGTCTGGTTGTAGATTACGTAAGGGGAAAGTTTGTTTTGTGGAGACCATTGTCAGTAAGTGTGATTCAGGGTGTGGGGGTTGTCCTTGCAACATCCCGCCACACTGTACCTCTGACCTTAAGGATTCAAGCTTCTTTCCTATCGCTCTGTAAAATGGTTGTCTGATGGGCTGTGTTCCCGGCTCCAGCAAGATGTCATGTTGAATCAGGTTACAGGTTCCTGGATCATCAGTGCATAAGTCCTGAAAACTGGTGAGTAAGGAGTTAAATTCTTTGCTTTCATTTGTAGACAAGTGTGATAAGGAGGAGTCAAGCTTACCCATTATCTCAGAGTTAGTTAAATCACTAATAGATATCAGTTCTGGTTCTTCATCAGGGTCTTCATTAGTAGTAACAACAGGATAGTCATCTTTAGACCTAAGAGTTGAGGTAGTCACCAATGTTACTCGAGGTGGTCCACTATTTACTCTACTTTGGTACCGCTTCAACAAGTTCACATGAACTAATTGTGTGTCCTTCCTCCTATCTGGGGTACTAATTACATAGTTTACCTTAGAAAGACGATCTAGGACTGTATATGGGCCAGCAAACTTCTCTCTCAATGGAGCTCCTGGAATTGGATGGTATAAAAGTACCTGGTCACCTTTCTGGAACTCCCTTAACCTGGCTTTTTTGTTCCCCTGTTGCTGCATTACTTGTTGCGAGGAAAGGAGGTTAGAACATACCAAATCATTTATCTGATGAAACTTACTTTTAAGGTCTTTAATATATTGCAACGTGTTAGTAGTCACCTCTGGTTTCTGATGCATAATATTTTCTTTCACCATACCCAATACCGTTTGTAGTCGACGACCAAACAATTCCTCAAAGGGAGATATCCCTGTGGAATCATGTGGAGTGCATCGAAAAACATACATTAGGAGATCGAGGTCCTCATCCCAATGATTTGCCGTTTCACTGCTGTACTTACGCAAAAGGTTCTTCAAGGTTTGATGGAACCTTTCCAGGGCACCATTTGTCTGTGGATGATATATAGAGGAGTTAACATTATGAATATTCAATGTATGCATAGTTTGTTTGAAGACATGGCTTGTAAAATTAGTTCCCTGGTCACATTGTAACTCGTAGGGAAATCCTAAAACAGTGAAAACCTTCCTAAGGTTAAGTAATATAGTCTTTGCATTTATGTTTTTGATTGCAAATGCCAAAGGGTACCTTGAAGTGGGACACATAGCAGTCAGTGTGTATTCATTCCCTCTCTTAGTCTTTGGTAAGGGACCAACGCAATCTATGATGAGTTTGTAAAAAGGAGTTTTGGGTACTAGTACGTTCTGGAGTGGTGCTGGCGGGATTCTCTGGTTAGGTTGACCTGTAACCTGACAATGGTGACATGAAGCAACATAGCTCTTAATATCTTTACCAAGGCCTGGCCAATAATAGTCTTCACTTACTCTTTTGTAGGTCTTGTTGACCCCTAAGTGGGATTCTGCAGAATGAGCGAGGTCTAACAAGGAAAGTCTTAGAGGTTGAGGAATGACTATTTGGTGGCAATCCCTCCAAGTATGGTTAGAATTAATCTGTGGCGACCTGAAATGCCTGCAGAGAATACCTTTATTCACATAAAACTATGGCAATTTTGGATTTTTATCTGGAATTCTCACCTTTTTCCAAAGTTCACTAAGGCTGGGGTCCTCTTTCTGTAGCTCGGTAAACTCTTTCTTACCTACGTTCACCAAGTCTAAGGCCTCCATAGTTCTTCCAGTAGTTTTACTCTCACTTTTTAAGTGTCCTGCTCTGGAAGTATTCCTTGTCACAACCTGAGTTATAGCTGGTGGAGATTCTATGGACTTACTTTCTTCTTTGATTACGAAATCAGGATCTGAAATAATAAAACTTAGTTTTCACCTGTGACCCTGCTAGATCATTACCCAAGATCAGCTCTACTGGAGAACACGGCAAGGCTTGCTTTAACATAGCTACTTTAGCCTTTCCTGTAAAGTAAGGACTAACAATTTCCACTTCAGCAAGAGGCAGAGTCCTGGAAGAGGTTAAATCTGAAATGGTTACAAACTCCCTAGTATAAGTTAAATTCTTCGAACCTAAGTCTGCCAATATAGACTGAGAGGAACCAGAGTCTCTGAGGCACTTCAGTGAAGTACCATTTACAGTAACATCACAATCCTTCAAACGGCTGCAACCCTTCCATCGGAGTAGTCACATGGCATGTGCTCCTTGACTGGGCATTTTTACCTTCTTTTGCTTTTGAAGTTTTGCTCTGGGGAAGTGGACAATTTTCAATAGTGTGGGCCTCTTTCTTGCAGTAAGTACTGGATACCTGGGGAGATTTGGAAAAGGAAGGAGATGATTTGTTAGTTTGACCCTTTTGTGATTCATGGATTAAGTGGTAATCATCGGCGAGACTAGCTGCCTTCTTTACCAGTGTTTCACCTTTAAAATGAATGAAGGTTGAGATATGAGTAGGCACTTTCCTCAAAAATTCTTCTAGGAGAATCAAATTCTTAAATGATTCGAAGTTATCAACACCTGCTCTTTCTAACCACTTATTCAACTGCCTATTTTTGACACTACAAAATTCTACAAAAGTTTGGTTGAAAGTTTTAACAGAATTTCTAAAATTTTGTCTGTACCCTTCTATGGTAATGGAGTACGCATCCAAGATAGTTTTCTTTAACACTGTATAGTCATTCTCACTTACCAGTTGTGAAGCAACGAATGCAGCTTTACCCTTCACTTTGTTCCTGATGAGCAAGGACCAGAATTCTACAGGCCATTTTAAGGTTTCTGCGATTTGTTCAAAGTTCTGGAAGAAAACCTCGGGATCTCTCTCGTCGAAATCAGGTACAAGCTTACTGGCTTTAAAAACTTCGAACATAGCAGGGAGTGTGGCTTCCTTTCTGTTACTTAAAGAAAGCTCCTGGAGTTTTTTCTGGTGTCTTATCTCCGCTTCTCGTTCCTTCTCTCTTGCTTCTGCTCTCTTCTCTTCTAGGTAGAGCTCCCGTTCGGTCGTTTCCTTCTTTTCCTTCTCTCTTGCTTCTCGTTCCTTCTCTCTTGCTTCTGCTCTCTTCTCTTCTAGGTAGAGCTCCCGTTCGGTCGTTTCCTTCTTTTCCTTCTCTAACTGCAATTGAAGCCTTATTTTCTCTACTTCTGTATCTACTGGAACAGGCGGAAGTACTCCTGCTGCAATTCTGAGTGCTTGTACTTCTTCATCATCTGCAATAATCTCTTGGTTAATTAAATAATCCAAAATGTTACTCAGTAATCTAGCCTTCACATAAGCAGGATCAACCAAAATGTTACATTTTGCTGCTAGGTCACGCAGATCCTGTTTAGTAGCATACCTGAGCGTAGATAATTCCTCTTTGGGGTTTCCAGCAAAGCTCTCTAGATTAAAAGGCATTTTGAACAAGGTTTAATTACTCACTACACAACACTTATATAAATACAACAAATCCTACCTACCTAACAATGAATGGCTGACTAAACGCGAACACATTAACTCTGTTAATCATTCTAAACAGTATTCATATTTATAAAATAAAGTTAACAGTAGCTACACGTACATTGCTCCTAACGTAAACAAATGTAACAAGTTATATTTACTACCGAGAACCTATAATAAATTTAGGTAACTGCAGCCCAACGCTATTACTGTACTTATAATAGAACGCTAACAGAAAGCGAGAGGAGTATTTAAATACGAATAAAAACTGCTAGTTACAGAATGGTAATTACCTAAAGATTTACGCAGCAACCTGACTAAACCACATGTCTAATCTTGGGGAGTTAAACTAGCACAATTCAGTAATTACAGAAAGTCTGGAATCACGGAGTATTCGAGGTACACTAAAAGTGTGAGAATGAACTAAAACTTCCGCAATGAGAAGACTTTAAAAGGAGTACAGTGGATTTTGCTAATCCAAAAGGTCTGGAGCTAATCAATGATGTGCAAGGTAACGCAAGATTAACGTAACTTATCACTTTTATATGATAGCGAGGGTGACCTTTATTATGGAAAATATTAATGAGGCGGGCATAAGAGGCGATATACGCAGAGATCCCTGTCAATTAACACTTGTTATCGACTTATCCTTCAAAAATACTTTACCTTGGTTTGAGGAGAGATGAGGTGTATTCTTGCCTGGTAACTACTGTCAAACACAGTTAATGAAGGCGAAGAACAGCGTAGCGTGGCACTATCTGTACAAATCAATGAAGCACAGTATCAGGACATATCGTTCACCAACAGTTCTTAAAAATTCACCAAAAACATTTCAACAGTTGGGTTCTATGTTTGGATATCAATGCAGTTAATCAGCTTGAGCAGATTGGGGCAGTGTACCTAGGGTTCTTTACTTCTTGTTCCACTTCCACTGATGCTGGCTTCTCTCTGTAATTGGAAAACATGCTTTTTCCAGAAGGATTTTTGGTATTGAACGTAGTTGAATACACATCCCCTAATTCAATGTATATGTTCAGTGTTGTTTTCAGTGTGTCATTATTGGATCTTTCAACAGCTTTTGTAAGAAATTTTTCACCAATGACCATCCTCACCTAGTAGAGCTGTTCATTGTCATCTTTCTGACAGAAGAAACATTGTTCCTTATCCTGTGGATGGTGTTGAAGGGCCAGATTCGTTCATTTCAGTGTATCCTCTTTACTTTCCACGTTTCTTGGCAGTGTGACAGCCAGTAGCTAATGCATGTTCGTTTTTTGGGAATCCTCTAAAATGTTTGGACCCCTTTCAAAAAGCTGAAATCACTGCCAGATCTTTGTTCAGACAGCCTCTATAACGTTTACAACGCTTCCAAAAAGCTGAAATCAACGGCTACAACACCACAATCACCTACTGCACAACCTCTACAACGTTTACAACGCTTCCAGAACATTAAAATCGCTGCCATATCTTTGCTCAGACGTTGGGTTTGGTCATTGCTAGATGCTTTATATAGCAACAATGATGATAGACTGCCTGATTTGTACAGAGTTTGTTCTTTGTACAACTTTGCAGTCATTGTTGGACCTGAACATAGTTGCCATCATGCATACTGGCACTCTTTAATACTACGGTATGTCCAGCACTCGCTGGTTATAGTCTATCCAGCGATGTTGCACCAATTGCTTCTATTTGATAGACTCCTGAACTTAACAAGTAGCTTCTTCAGCAGCTTTTGGTTTGTCACTTATGTTTAAAGCCTAGAAAAAAACACCATTATGATACAACCAATGCCAACTTACATGTAGGGTGCAGTAAACTGTTTCAACACATATGATATTGGCCTTCTACAATAATCAGACCTCTAGATAAACATGCGTTTGTAATTGGTTTTTAGTATGGCAGCATGACCAATTTGTCTAATGAAATCAGTAAGTATTTGCAAGACCTGTTGTAAGAAATCTCAACCCATCTGCAACTATGAGTATTGGATTCCTTGGCCTTGAAAATTGTAGTTTATTTGTCAGAATATTATCTTTAGGTTATTTAGAAGCTCAGATTGTGACGAAAACATTATTCACGGCAGCCATTTTGTAAAATCCAAGATGGCGCTCATATGGTACTTGGGGCTAATGTAAACATTGCTTTTCCGATTGCCTTTACTATGAAATTGTATAGTTTTCATTATTCACAAAAATCCAACGAAAGTAAAAATCCAGAGTGCATATGTCATCAAAATACGCCTCTTACAAAGGGGAAAGGGGTGGTAATAGTAGAGTTTTGTGTTCAGCAGTTTTTCAGGTAAAAGAGAATAGCAAAGTATCGCCAGTGGTAATGATAGAAAGTAAAGATCCAAATATTTTTCAATTGCAGGTAAACCTTCATTACTCATATAACTAAATAATTGTTGTACTTAATTACAAAAGGGTTCATAAATGCAATATGAAAATATCCTAATTTACAATAAATGTTTTTACATTTGAAAAATTATAGTCAGGATGTATTTAATTTAAGCATTATCAAAACAATATTCTAACCTGTATTTTCCTAACTTCAATAAAGTTCAAAACGTTATTAATATTATATTATAAGCTTCTTTATTTGTTGCATTGTCTTTCATCTTACTAATAAAACTACCGATTTTAACGAAACCCAACTTCAAAAATATACTGTTCATCGTTTTTATAAACTAACGAAATAGTAGAAATTAATTCACGAAATCCAACCGCTTTAATTGCAGCCTCAGATTTAGAATCTTCGATTTTCTAACCGACGGAAGGAAATAATGAGATTATTTCAGGATTAAATATCATATGGAATTATAATTGCAATTAAATTGTGCTTGCAAGCAATGTGCTTTCCACGTGAGTTATTTTGAGTTAAATTTGTCTGGGTTTGTTTCAGAAGGCATTCCATCAAAATTTCTATTATTAAATTATTTATGGTTCTTAAAGTGGTGCAGTTGAACCACTACCTCGCAGTTTTGGACGTAATGTAATCATTTCTATTTCTTGTTTTCTATCTTTGTAAAATTAGCCAAAAAATAAATAAATAAATGAATGAATGAATAAATAAATTAATAAATAAAACACACAAAGACGTGACAGGTTTTTCGATAATGGTTTTCTTGCCATAAAATAAAACAAAAGGAGACTTAAGATAAAGAAGGTAATTAGTAAGAATAGATTGAAGAAGTATGATGTGTTTTTCACCTATGTAAAAATAAAGTAAGAATGATAAAGAGATTAGGATATAACGGGGAAAATCTTGATAGAAGTTTGAGAAAAGAATTGCAGGAGAATTGAAAAAGAAAATAGATGACAACAGAGAATTTATTACGTTAGTTTTATCTATTTTTCACTTTGTTCAAGTTAATTATTATGAATTGGATATAAGGGAGTTAACAATTATTCTCTAATGAACATCTATTTCGTTTTCGTTGTTTGTTATTCTTTCATAATATTTCAGTCACTTAAGGTAATGGCATTAAACTTTGCCAATTGACCAGTGATAAAATATATCATGTGTCAGAAACAGTATTGCTTTAAATGACGTTACAAAAACATTTGCTGTCACGAGACAAATAATAACATTGGTTAGTAAGAAAATAAAAGATAAATGATAATAAAAAAAGAGATTGATTAGGTACACAAGTAAGGCGAAAGATATATCATAATAAGTAAAATAGAATTTAATATTCAGTTAGAGAATGAGTATACGATAATGAAAAGATTGATGATAGGAAAAATCAGTTACATAAAACATATATTAATCCATATGCAGTGAATAGAATGCATATATTTCAAGCCTAATTATTAGTATATGTTCGTTGCAATATCAGTTTATTTTCCCCTACTGCTTACCTATATAATTCTATTCCTGCTTTAGTTATTCCAACAATTTACATCCTTCATTTCTCAAATTATTGGTAAGTGTAGAGGTTAGTGAACGGGCAACATGGTGCCCTTTACTAGACCAGGCCCGAAGAAACTATGATAAGGAAGGGGACTGGTGGGACTAATAAGAAATCAATAAACTTGACTCATTAAGGAAGAAGGCTTGCAAGAATCAGAAAGAAAAGTTGAAAGAAAATTGCAAAGCTTGTCTGGTAAAGGAAAGAAAGAGTAGTTGAACTATGCATATAAAAATCCGGGCCGTGAAAGCAAAAACTCTGTGAAAATATCTTTATATATCATCTCCTCCTACGCCTATTGACGCAAAAGGCCTTTGTTAGATTTTGCCAGTCGTCTCTATCTTGAGCATTTAATTCATTATTTTTCCATTCATCATTATCTACATCGCGCTTTAGAGTCCTCAGCTATGTAGGCCTAGGACTTCCAATTCTTCTAGTGTCTTGTGGAGCCCAGCTGAACGTTTGGTGAACTAATCTCTCTTTGGGAGTGCGAAGAGCATGCCCAAACCCTATCCATCTACCCCTCATCATGATCTCATCCACATATGGCACTCCAGTAATCTCTCTTACAGTTTCATTTCTAATCCTGTCCTGCCATTTAACTCCCAATATCCCTCTGAGGGCTTTGGTCTCAAATCTACTAAATCCATTGGAGATTGTTTCATTGTCATACCATGACTCATGTCCATAGAATAACACGGATCTCACTAAACTGATATATAGTCTGATTTTTATATGTAATTCCCAGGCGATTTGATTTCCAAATTTTACTTAACCTAGCCATTGTCTGATTTGCTTTTTTCAATCTTTCACTAAGCTCTAATTGTAAAGACCCTGTATTGGAGATCATAGTTCCTAAATACTTAAATGATTCTACCTCATTAATCCTTTCTCCTTCCAATGAAATTTCATCTTCCATTACATACTCCGTTCTCATCATCTTTGTCTTTCTTCTATTTATCTTCAGCCCAACCTCGTGTGATATTCCATGCATTCTGATTAGCAAGCATTGCAAATCCTGTGGTGTTATGCTAACAAGGACAGCATCATCAGTATACTCTAGGTCTGCTAAATTCCTATTACCAATCCAGTTCAATCCTTCTCCACCATCTCTGCCTGTTCTACGCATTACAAAATCCACGAGGAGGATAAACAGTATATGTGACAACACATTCCCTTACAGTACTCTACTGCTCACTGGAAATTCATTTGATAAGACTCCATTAACATTAACTTTGCACTTGCTATGCTCATGAGCAGACTTAATCAAATTTACATATTTTAGAGGAATTCCATAATAACGCAGGACTCTGCACAAAATTGGCAAATGCTCACTATCAAAGGCTTTTTCATAGTCCGCAAATGCCATCAAAAGGAGATTTTTATATTCTAAGCAGTGCTGCACAACATGTCTCAAAATGAAAATTTGGTCAGTGCAACTTCTAACTACCGTTTCTAAATCCTGCTTGTTCATCTCTCAGCTTTTCATCAATATTTCTCATCAGTCTCTTTAGAATAACCATATTATATATTTTCATAACAACTGACGTGAAGTGTTATACTTCTGTAATTATTGCAATCCGTCAGTTCTCCTTTTTTTTTTTTTTTTTTTTTTTTTTTTTTTTTTTTTTTTTTTTTGCTGCTACTTTCACCAACACACTTAACTCCCATTCATCAGGTTTTGCCTCCCTCTTCGTGCCACATTCTACACAATAATCTTGTAAGTAGTCTGGGAGTCACTTCATTTTCGGCCAGTTTCATCTCGGCAGTTATTCCATCGTATCCCGAGGCTTTCCATATCTTTTTCTTGGGATAGCTTCGACTTCAAACACATTGAATTCATTCATGGGCACATCAATGTCTTCTTCAGCTTTAGGTATATCAGTCAAATTATTTCCTTCATATCTCTTATTCATGACCTCACTAAAGTGTTCCATCCAATGTTGTCTTTCTTCATTTTCTGTTGCTATAACAGAGCCATCTATCTTTTTGATGGGTATATGCTTCTTCTTTGCCTCAGTCGTGATTTCATTAATAATTCTATGAGCAATTCTTACACCATAGCCACTTTCTGAATTCATAGCTTTGTCAGTCTCATCTGCTTTACTGTCTAAATATTCTCTCCAGTCATTACTGGCTTTTCTTTTGATCCCACTGTAAATCCTGGAATACTTAGCATGCTCTATCTTGTAATTTTCATTACATCCTCGAAAACTTTTAACAATCAATTTCTGTCTTTGTCTCCTTTTTATACTTTCCCAAGTATCATTTGATATCCATGGCTTTCTCCTTGCTACTGAGTGTCCCAAAACTTCACTACCAACTGACTGATATATGTTCTTAATATCACAACATTTTTCATTAATTGTCTGTTCTATCATATAAAAGAAAATTCAGCAATAATCAAAATCATCTAGATTCCCCCCCCCTCTCTCTCTCTCTCTCTCTCTCTCTCTCTCTCTCTCTCTCTCTCTCTCTCTCTCTCTCTCTCTCTCTCTCCAGCGCAATTATCTTTCTTTCTTAGATCTCTTGGAAGTCCAATTTCTGTCAGTGGAATTTTGCATCGTTAAGTGACACTTTCGGCTGCATTAATTATGACATTAAAACCTTGAATGCCCCCCCCCCCCCCAGTTACATGTGTCCTCAGGGTCTATCCCCTGATCCTCATTTTGCTTCCTCAAAGGAATGAAATAGGATGTCTTGGGTCAGAAGGAAGAGACCTTACGAATACTAGTCACATCATGTTTTTTGGGGAAGGAATACATCTCTGTCTTTGCTAACGGTGTCATTTCCATGTTTTGTTCTTTTCAGGATGCCAGATAACTCATAATCAATCAATCCGTCTTTATTCTCATCCATCACCAAATCCTCGAAGCTTTTCCTATTATTACCTCCTACCAAATAACGCTAACGGAGAAGTAAATTTGTCTTTCGAGAGAGAGAGAGAGAGAGAGAGAGAGAGAGAGAGAGAGAGAGAGAGAGAGAGAGAGAGAGAGAGAGAGAGAAAGGGGGGGGGGGGAGATGGCTTCGCCCTATTTAGGTCCTGTCCATTTTATTTAAAAAGATTAACTCAGTCACATTTCAGATATCCACTCTTCATCAGTTGTACCTTTTCTCGTGGAATTTCGGTAACATAAGATTTTTACTTAATATATTTGTGGTGCTAAAGGAAGTTTCCATGGCGTCACCATCAGCTTAAAACACCACAAACTGGTATTGCAACATCAAGCGCCATAGAATTAGAATAGGTAGATTAGCTGAATCTGAAAAAGGCAGCTGTTTGAGGTTAGAGAAAATTGCCAATATTTTCCGGCCACCTTTATTGTTGCACTCTTCCTGTTTCTTTCCTAAATGGAATGAAGCAGTCATACGCAGCTGAGTCCAACTTCTGTGCAATTAAAGCTCATTTGTCTGGAGGGAGGTGGACGGCCAGCAACTTTTATGAGGCTGGTAATTGAATTAGTTTTATATAAAGAGGGTTTTTTTGCAGCGGTGCAAAGTTGTTTGGATGGAAAGAAAGTTAAGGTAATGTCAGGTACTCTCTCTCTCTCTCTCTCTCTCTCTCTCTCTCTCTCTCTCTCTCTCTCTCTCTCTCTCTCTCTCTCCTCTCTCTCTAAACTATGAACACGAGCTTGACTTTCCACGAGCAATTATCACCGACTTCATTTAGGGTCCTGGATGGTCTTCTTGTGATGTTGCATTGTTTATGCCAGCTGAGGTTGTCGGAGAGAAGAGGTGGCTTATTGGAAGTGCCACAATTTTCGGGATAGGTAATGTTGTATGCAAAATAGAACTGGATAATAAATAATGGCAAATTTTGAACTACAATAACTTAAAGCTTTGGCGCCCTGTTCCAATTCTTTTTTCATCCATCTGGCTGCTGCTTCCTTACTTAAGTGTCTCCTCCATTTGTGTCGGGTTGTTTTTGTTGTCTATTGTTTTGGATATTCGTGCTAATTTTATTATATCTTTTGGATTTTCACCTCATTTTCAATCTCTTCCTTATCAGATGTAAGTTGAGACATGTTTTTTTTTAGATATCTCTAAATCTTCATAAAAAGTTTCTATTCTTCCTGTGCATGGGATGTTGTTAGTGTAGATGTTTAAATAATTTTCAGTTTTATACTTCCTATTTAATTTGATAATTACTTCCGCAATTCTATCACTAGTACTATATTACTATATCTACGTATATTATACCTCCCCTGTGGGAAGTAGCAATATGCCTGTATTCTTAACTATGCAGTGAAATAGAAATGCGAGTCTTCTGTTGACTGTGGTGATTCTCGGTCAGAATGGAGGAAGGCGTAGTTCTAGCTATCACCATTATTTTACTATGAACTAAGAGATAAACATCTTGGGTAACTCATAATGTGAATTTGTACACACACACACACACACACACACACACACAACACACATATATATATATATATATATATAATATATATATATACACACACACACACGTGAATGTATGTATGTGTGTAACAACACATTCATGTGTGTGTTTAGCTTAGGAAAGTTTGAGGGTAAAAAGAAAAGGAAGATGTTCGAGTCTTTCTGATAGCTAAATGTTGTTGAAAATATCTATATACTAGGCAATTGTATTATGAAAGTTTAAATTAGCTGCGTAGCATTTTTTGAACGGGATGACATTGTTTTGTTACAACAAATTATGAAAAGTTTCTTAATTAGCGATAAGCATATATCCCCTTATCTGTGGAATATTTGAAGGGATTACCGATAAAAGTTTTCAATGCCTCTTTAATTATGTAGTTATTTTATGTATTATTGAAGAAACATTATTTCAACCTTGCATTGTCTTTACATAAAATCAAGAAAATCTTAGTCATTTCATACAACTATTCGCAGTTTAGATAAATGCAGTTCCATTACTCTAGGGGTAAAAGATGAAAGCATTTCATGAGATGGTGTTTCAATTAAAATATCCTTTATAATACAATATCCTTAACGATAATTATTCTGAGAGATATTTTTTCATTTTTTTTCAGAGAGCATTTTCAGTGTATATGTCTTTAGACATTTTGAAAATTGGATATATTTGTATTGAGATGTAGTCATGTTCTTGTCAGTTCATTTAGACTTGAAGATGAAAAATCTTAATGATTTTTGAGCCAAGAATACTTATACTTTATTCATCTTATTTTTCTTTAATATTCTTTTATATGTTTTACATTTTTATATCGTAAAAACAACGAAAACAAATGATAAGAACTTTTTATGTGTAGGCTACAATTAACAGAAATAAAGATTTACTTTGATATGATTATTATAATTTTCAAATCACCGAAGGAAAATAAAATTTTTCTTATCGATAATAGAAAAGAAAACTGAAGGTAATGTGCAATTTAGAATACGGAATAGAAAAGTAGGAAAAAGAACGAAATAATATAATGAGTCGAAGGACGGAGAAATTCAAATAGATATCAAGAGATAATTTATTTCTTGGCTGTTTTGCTTTTCTCTCATTTTCCCACATCATGAATATGAAAGGGAGAGAAAGAAGGCAATAATGACAACCAATTATTTTCTAATGAACGATTGCATCTTATGCGTTATTTTATTCATCATTTTTTGCCGAAATTCTTTCGCATATTAATCATCAACTTGAAAATATCCACTTTACTTCCTGTCACCTATCCACCGTCGAAGACGTTATTGTTCTGTAGTTC
>NC_090752.1:95230157-95232657 GCF_036898095.1 Palaemon carinicauda | reverse complement strand
TGTGAAATAATCTCTAAGAAGCAAGAAATCTATTTTTTTTTCTTTCGCAAATCCGATATGGAGATGAACTCAAATACCGTGTATATCCGGATGGGAGACAAAGGGCTGTCAAATTTACAATCCTTTTTTTGCTCACTTTCCAGCTTTCAGGCAAAGGATCTCTCTCTCTCTCTCTCTCTCTCTCTCTCTCTCTCTCTCTCTCTCTCTCTCTCTCTCTCTCTCTCTCTCTCAGTATAGAATATAGAAGAAATATTTATTACCTCTTTTAAATTGAATATTCTGCTGGGTATCTGTATTTCAAATGTCAAGTGAAAATTAATTCCAAAAGTATTTCAGTATTGTTCTTTACACTTTTATCTTGTTCAATCGCTCGAATATATTAATAATATTTCATTTCGAATAATAGAAAATTAAAATTTTTTTATATTTTATCCTACATCATATATTTTATCATTCACAAATTTGAAACATTACATTGAAGGCAATGTTCCTTCGTATCTTTGCCCTTATTTTCACAAGAGATGTAGTTGCAAGCCCATTTGGGGTGACTGGGTTGTCACTTCTAGGTATCTGACTCGGTTTAGCCAAATAGATTTATAATAATATAGTTAACTGAAGTGGCAAGACTTAATTTTTATGTTGGGGGAAGGATTAACATGTCTTTCAAATCTGAGAAACTATTTTTTTTTTTTTTTTTTTGTATTCATTAAGATTTGCGGATTGTTAAAAGCCATTTAGAAATACTTGACATTGTTTTGAACTAGTTTGTGCTGCATTGAAAAGATATCGGTTTTCATATAAAGATATCTAGTATACCCATACTGTCATTCATGATTTTACTAGCAAAACCCGTGTAAATTACATAAAATGATGTTTTCAATACTAATTATCTTGTTTCTAATCTATACATGTTTGAATAAAATGTGATAAGATTTGACTTGTATATTTATTTTTTAAAATGAGCCATACATGAAACAATTTACAAAACTTCTTTATATACAATATTTGTAGTGAAGGTAGTGTCTCTTCTCTGGCCATGAGTAGAATTATTCTGAGGACAAATTTTCACTCTTACACTGTTCATAGACCTTGCTCTTGAGAAGGTTACATAAAGTTGTCCATGAGTAAAGCAAGGTTGTGGTAGCTAGATCCCAACCTTATTGAAAGTCTGTCCTTGAGCTTTATCAATGGTCATTAAATATGATAGGCGGACGGGAAATTGAGTAATGTCTAGGAAGATTTGAAGCAAAGGGTGATCAGAATTATGAGAAATCTTTTACAATAAGAACGGATTAGTCGTTAAACGAAAAGGCCCGAGTTTAATTTTATAATCGAGGTTATGGAAATTGATAGAACTCAATTTTTTGTCTAAAACTTAAAAGAAGAGTCAGGTTCTCAAGACAAAACTGGGAAAACTATATAAAATGTGCTTTGGTTAAGTAATCAAAGTCTAATGTGAATTTGTAAGAGTATACCATGAAATTATTCCTGTTTCTTTAAAGCGTGAATTTGTAAGAGTATACCATGAAATTATTTCCGTTTTCTTTAAAGCAATCCGCACAAAATAAATAACACACACGCTACCGTATTGATATATAGATCATGAGAAATGATCGAAACTTTACGTACTTTCCTGAAGCTTGGAATATGTATTATACTTTCATTTTGCATACCTATATTTGGACAGCTGTGAGTGACGTTACGGCGGGCTAAACCTCGGCCATTCTTGGCTTGGATTTAGTAACTCATAGACTATCGTTGTAACACAAAAATGCGATGAATTCAGATTTTATTATAATGTATTGATTATATATTACGACTATTATTTTTATTGCAGTACTGTAGGTTTGTCAAGGTACCACCCACCAGTTGAGATACAGCCGCTAGAAAGTTATTGGGTCTTTTGACTCTCCAGATAGTATTATATTGGGTCCCTCTCTGGTTATGGCGAATTTTTCAATGCCTACATAGATACCGAATAGTCTGGCATATTCTGAAACATTCTTCTCTTTCCTCATACACCAGACAACACTATTATAACCAAAAATTCTTCTTGACTCAAGGGACTTGTTGCACTCTAACTATTCAGTGGCAACTTTCCACTTGGTTAGGGTAAAAGACAGACTTTTTAACTATAATAATCAGCTTCTCTAGGACACTCTAAAATCAAACCATTGATCTCTAGTCATGGGTAGTATTATAGCCTCTGCATCTTGATCTGCTACTGTCCTGGGTTAGAATTCTCTTGCTTTAGGGTACACTCATGCACACTATGCTGTCTGTTTCCTTATTTCCTTTTCTCACTCGGCTATTCCCCCTGTTGGAGCACTTGGAGTATCGCATCCTGATTTTCTAACATACATGACATGCAATTAATCCCGGTTTACTTTATACCTCAAATCTATTCAAGTTAACCAACCGTCTCTTTATTATAGAAGTTCTCGCCAATGAATTGAAAAACGAGGGACGCATCCTCGCGTTTTATAGACCAACAAACCTA
>NC_090752.1:95222657-95225157 GCF_036898095.1 Palaemon carinicauda | reverse complement strand
ATTTTTTCTACCAGTAAATTTCACCAAATGCAATTTTCTCCACAGCAATTTAGCCAGTAAAATTTAAGCCGTGACTATACAGTATTAAATTCTTAATTTTGGTCTACCAACTTATGTCATACAAGGATTAAGATGTAGCATGTAATCCTTTTTAAGAATGGAATCTTTAGAGAAACAGTATTTTGGTTATTAAATAATGAGTCAAAACAAAACTAATGGACGACATCAAAATAAGCTAATAGATATTTTTTTTTTTTTTTTACCAAAGTTTTGTGCCTTGATTCTTGAACTATTACTATTTCATGATTTTGTTTTAATTTCAACTGTTTATATAAATATATCTTTACCAAGTAAAAAAACAAAATAAAAAAGTTTTTTTTTATCTTCTAGAGTAACCACATCCTAATTCTAACTCTATGAAGTAATTACTGGTTATTTTCCATTTGGTAAATAGCTTTGTGTTGGATATTAATGATGTTAATGGCACTAAGTAGAATCGTTCTAGATTAAATACTATATTTAAAGGCGATATGGAGTAAGGGTAGAATAGAAAAGTAGGGACATTCATTGGGAAATAGATACCTGAATGGAAAACGTTGGTTACTCAACCAAAACTTGGCTGAAAGGGATGGGTAAATGCGGTGGAAGGGTCTGCGTATCGCTATGATCAGGAAAGCGGTTTCAGAGGCACCTATAGTTGGTTGGTTGGCTGTAAGCAATCAGACGAAATCTCCCACCATCACCAATCTTGGTGATGAAGACTGGCCAACCAATAGAGATGAATTGACGTCTCTGAGGCCTTTGTCCTGCAGTGGATAGAAACGGGACTAGAAACGGCTGCTTTTGTTATTGTTTGTTTTGTTAAAAATAGATTACATGAATCTGTTGATTTGAAATCACGATTCTTCCCGATAAAATGGTAATGGATTGATTATCTATTTTCTTATATTTTTCGCTTCCATTTGATATCTTTGTTGACATGTTCTGAATTGCTGTTGGCAGTTACTCGATATTCCTAATTATTTCACGTTCACATTTCACCTTTGATTAAGGCAGTTTTTCCATCATCATTTCTGTGGTAGGAAATAGAATGGAAAGGGGAACAGGAAATTTATGCACCTGGATTGGAAACTCCTGGACACGAAATTCTCTATTGATGGAGAAACGCAGTTCTTGGACAAAACGTGAAGTAACAGAGATTGTTGAGAGAAATTGAACTAATAATAGATCATTAAACTGCTAAGAAACAATCTTCAAAGTTTAGAAATCATGCTTGCTTTTTTTTTTCTTTTCTTTTTTACACCACCAAAGTTTTGTGCTTGATTCTTGATCTATTACTCTTTCATGCTTTGGTACTTATTTCAATCTGTTTAAATAAATATGTCTTTACCTGCTTATATTTATTTTTACCTAAATATAATCTTTTCCAAATTGGCATTTCATTCAATGGAATTGTGCCTTTTAGGTTTGTTGTTATATCAATGACGACTTGTTTTAGTAATAATGATAACTATTTTTAAAATGATGAATAAATAAATACATAAGGGAAATTAGTGACTAAACATACTTAATTATATGATTGGTCTCTAGTTATATGAAACATGTTGCTTTTGCAAACGAATTTTGATGTTAGATTTCATGTTTATATTTATGAATGGATACATAATTAATTTATTTTCTTATATTATTCTTTTGAATCACTCCAGCTGACACCCCCCTCTAAGGTTTATGGCAAGTTTGTGATAACGCTGTCTTCATCTGTATTTGTAGTTATCTTGTATTTTTTATACTCTCTTTAGGTAAGGTTGAATATCTAATTATTTTTAAAACGCCTTTATAGATTTTTTCCCTTCGTATATTTGTTCTTCTTCCCTGTCGACACAATGGAAGGAAAAAATTGATTGTATCCCAGAAACTGAAATGGACGAGTAAAGGTTTCTATTTCCATTATGACAGAACTGAATGAAGTAAAGAATTGGAACTTTGAAATTTTATTTTGGTTTTGAATGTTTTTTGTAAACTGTGAAGCAGTGTTCCTCTATTGTAGGTCTTCATTGAGTCCGTTTCTTAAACAAAATTTAATCGTTAATATAATTTTGACCAAGAATTACCTGGACTCCAATTTAGGAATTTTCCACCTGCTTTTAAAGGTTTAAAGGCCACTCATGAAGGGCAGAGGAAAGGGACAGTAACAATGCCCCAGGAATTGAGTGTACTACTATAAAGGTAATTTCTGTTTGCATCGAAGAGAAACCTTTTATTAACTAAACGTAAAAAAAAAAGAATACATTTTTCGAATGCAAGACTTTTTTCTCTTTGCACGTTTTATCCGGAATGCAAAATTTAATATACAATTTAAAAAGGACAAAAAGCGTAGATTCTGAGTTTTCTATGAAGTGTCGCTTCCATGAAGTGTCGCTCCAAAGGCAAGTTACCTCACAAAGGCTTCCTTTGAGAGCTCTCTTGCAAGCGTTTACTCGCAGCACATAAACAGCGTGAC
>NC_090752.1:95215157-95217657 GCF_036898095.1 Palaemon carinicauda | reverse complement strand
CTGTGATGATATGTCCAGCCTCTTTGAATCCTTTAATTTCATGAAGGAATATCCTCCCCAAAGAATGCAAATATGGTCTCCAATAAGTAAGCAAATAAGAAAGTAATAGAAATGGCCCGACGGTCGGGTTCGTGGGGAACTATTGGGTGTGGTGGCCGATGTGGTAACGTCCCTGAATGGTGAACGCCAGACTGGGGTTTGAGTACCGCTCAAACTCGCTACTACCTTTGGTTGCGGCAACCTAACCATCCTTGTGAGCTAACCTGAAGGGGGTGGGGTTTGTTTGGGGGAGCCTATAGGTTTGTGTGCCGAGTCATAAAAAGCCATTGCTCGGCCCTCCTTGGTCTTATCTTGGGTGGAGAGTGGGATTTGTCGCTGATCTTATGTATATATGGTCAGTCTTTAGGTCATTGTCCTGCTCGATTGGGCAGTGTCACTGTCCCTTGCCTCTACCGTTCATGAGCGGCCTTTAAACCTTTAAAATGCATTATCCTATTAGTCTATAAGCTGAATGGAAGGAAGGAACCTTATAAATGTAGTTAGTTGATGGATAGAAAAAAGAGGATTTATCAACTTGCTCTTCTCGATAGATTCTAAATTTATGGACGCTTGGTTTGAAATCTTTTATTTAGTCTCTAAGATCTAAAGAAGGCAATATGTTGCTAATTAAGTTATAACGAGAAAAAACACCATGCACTTTTATACCTTTTGAAAAGCTAATTTGTTTTGAACTACATAATTCTCAAAATTGGGCACAATCACAAAATATTCTGAGACTTCCACATATAGAAACCGAAATCTCGAAACTGTTTACAAACATAAATCTTCGAATTATTAATCTGTTTATGGTATTTGCATCCTTATTGAGTTCATATCAACTAGAGATAATTTGAGGATTTTTTCAGTCTAACGTTTAATTTCAAAGATGTATATCACTAGTTTCTAGAATAGATCATCTTCCATCTTTAATTGGAAAATCACATTCCCTGCTTGATGATCTGCCGGACGGGGATTCGCCTCCCGATCAAGCTCTATAGTTTTTTGTAGTGTCTGCAACCTCAATATCCTTGTCAGCTAAGGATACGGGCTTTGGGGTAGCTTATAGTTTTACTGCCGAGTCATAAAAACCCATTGCCTGGCCGTACCTGGTCTTAGCTAGGGTGTAGGGGGAGTTGGGTGCTGATCATATGTATATATAGTCAGTCTAGGGCATTGTGCTGCTAGCTAGGGCATTGCTATAGTTCCTTGCTTCTGATATTCATGAGCGGCCTTTAAACCTTGAAATATCTATTCAAGTTTTAAATAATCATAATTATTGTTTTCTTCTTTGAAAAAAAAAAAAAAAAAAACAACAGCCAGGAGAAACTTGGATGTTAGTCAGATTATTCTATTAAAAAAACAATAGGTAACTGATGTATGCCACATATAGCCAAAGTGCCTGCAATATTTCCCCTGTGCAAAAAAAAAAAAAAAAAAAAATATGAATTCAAACACCACTCGCGTGTTGTGGCATTGTTCATATAAATGGAATGAATTGTTTAATTATAAAAATTCCGTTCATCGTTTCAGCCCCTTTCATAACGCATGCATGTGGAACTCGCTGTGACAGCAATTTTACGCTAACAGTCCATTATCCTCCATCATTTATATCTGTCTCTCCTCTTCCAGGTGAAATGAGAACTGAACCCTAACAATGTTTTTTTTTTTTCTTTTTTTTTTGCCTGTTGTGTAAATGGAGAGCTCAACAATATTAATAAAAAAAATAGAGAGTTATTTTCTCTGGAAAAAAATATATTACAACACTCCTCGGTATTATGAAATGTGCTTGGCTGCCCATTAGCTTCCAGTAATTGATATGGAACGTATGTCTGCGATGATATCGTTGTGGTTGATTCGTAAGTGTGTTTGGTTGCTGATGTACTAAATGATAGTAGGATGAGATATGAGATTACTGAAGGCACAGATGAGGTATAAAAGATATCTGAAGCATTGCAAAAGGCTGCGAAGATTATCCTTGGAAGCAAAAGTTACCGTGTTTTAAAGGACTGTTATGTTAAAGCTCCGTTATGGAAGTGAAGAATTGTTGTTGAACACGGCCAATAGGAAAGAGGTAGCAACCTTTGAGATGAATTACCTGTTGGGGGAAATGAATTGAAAGTACAATAAAACTATAGTGAAATTTGTAGCACACGTGAGGAAATAGGACAGAGTGCTTTGAGGAAGTTTGGTCATGTGGAGAGAATAGGAAAGGACACTCCATAATCAAACAGTTGTTCTCTACTTTTAGGTAGTGCCATATCCTCTGTACCATGGTCCTCCACTGCCTTGGGTTCGAGTTCTCTTCCTTGAGGATAAATTTGGGCACACTTTTCTATCTGTTTCCTTATTTCCTTACTGGGCTAAATTCACTGTTGGAGCCCTTGTGCTTGTAACATCGTGCTTTTCTAAATAGGGTTGTAGCTTAGCAAGTAATGATGATAATAAAGAGAGCGAGGTAGAG
>NC_090752.1:95207657-95212657 GCF_036898095.1 Palaemon carinicauda | reverse complement strand
TTCTTTGTTCTTTTGCCTTTGATTTGTATTATTTTATTTTATACTTTTGTTGGTTCATATTACAGTATCTTTTATTGTTATTTTGTTCACCCATTCAAATTCAATCAGGTTTGCTTTTCATGTTAGGGGTGCATGTTCATTTTAAATCATGAGGATAATCAAAATAATAATGATGGTAATTTAATACAAAAATGTAAGGTTTGTGAGATGAAACATTTCATCGAAACTGAATCGTTTCATCGAAGAGATATCTTACCAAATATGGCATTTAGGCAGTAAAGCAATCTGACGCTATATGTATACCTGTATGGTCTAATAGTCAACTGAATCCGCTTGTAGCCTCCTCTTTGCATAAGAATAAGGAATGATTTTATCCCACTATTGGGTAGCAAGATCCATATTTTTCTCTCATAACCTGAAACGAAATCATATATTTTTTATCTTTTTTTACAAAAGACACTAAGGGAAATAAGAGAAATATCTGAAAGTTGAAAAATGAGAATTTTAAAATAATTGTATTCAAAGAAATGACATATCCATTCAGGGGTCAGCGACTCTCTCTCTCTCTCTCTCTCTCTCTCTCTCTCTCTCTCTCTCTCTCTCTCTCTCGTTTGTGTGTGCATATTTACTGGACTCGAGTACCCCTTTAAGCTGAAATCTTAAAATAATTATAATTATAATTAAAGAAATGACACACATAATCGAAGGTCTCTCTCTCTCTCTCTCTCTCTCTCTCTCTCTCTCTCTCTCTCTCTCTCTCTGGTGTGTTTGTGTGTGTATATTTACTGGACTCGAATATCCCTTGAAGCTGAAGCTTTCCCACATAAACCGTGGAATCGTTGGAGGTCCTCAAATGGCAATTCGTCTCTGCCTTTACTTCGAATCCCAGATGACATCTCTGTGTTTGCACTTCCTTGTTAGTATGCAATGACTCCAGGTGACAGAAGTTCAATGCGGCGTTCAGGAAGGTGGTTTATGGAAAGTGGAGGTTGACTGCTTAACCATATTAACGAGAGGCTGGTACGTTTATGGGAAAAACATTTGAAGGAGAAGTTATATTTATTATTTTTAAGATATATACAAAGGGATGATTAAATAGTGGATGAATTGCACAGAACGGATGGCAATGTTGTTGTCAAAATAGAGATAGAAAGATGCTAGTTAACTTAAAGAGAGAGAGAGAGAGAGAGAGAGAGAGAGAGAGAGAGAGAGAGAGAGAGAGAGAGAGAGAGAGAGAGAGAACCTTATTGCCTTATTCTTTGTTTGGGTTCCCCCAGGTCCCTCAGTGTGAAGCACCTCGTATATCAACCAGAGAGTTGCTAATGCATCTTCCGGTGTATTTTGCATCTTCTAGTCTTGGATGGTCTGGGATGCATCTTGGGTATTTATCGAGCTTATTCTTAAACACATCTACGCTCACTCCTGATATGTTTCTTAGTCGCTGGCAGCGCATTAACTAGTCGCCGCATTATCGATGCTGGTGCGTAGTGGATTAATGTCCTGTGCGCCTTTCTTAGTTTACCTGGTATATTTTTTGGCACTATTAATCTACCTCGGCTTGCTCTTTCTGATATTTTTAGCTCCATGATGTTTTCAGTAATTCCTTCTATTTGCTTCCATGCTTGTATTATCATGTAGCGTTCTCTTCTCCTTTCTAGACTGTATAGTTTTAAAAGTTGCAGTTTTTCCCAGTAGTCAAGGTCCTTAACCTCTTCTATTCTAGCAGTATAGGACCTTTGTACACTCTCTATTTGTGCAATATCCTTTTGGTAGTGTGAGTAGCATATCACATTGCAGTACTTGAGTGTATTACATACATAAGTTTTGTAAAGCATAATCATGTGTTCAGCTTTTCTTGTTTTAAAGTGTCTGAATAACATTTCCATTTTTGCTTTACATTTAGCCAACAGTGTTGCTATTTGGTCGTTGCATAACATATTCCTATTTAACATTACACCAAGGTCTTTAATTGCTTCCTTGTTTGTGATTGTCTCGTTATTAGGTCCCTTGTGTGCATATAGCATTCCTTCTCTGTTTCTATAATTTATTGATTTGAATTTATCGGAGTTAAATACCATCCTATTTATCTCCGCCCATTCATATATTTTGTTTGGGTCTCTTTGTCGTGAGTTCCTATCTTCGTCACAAGTAATTTCTCTACTAATTCTTGTGTCATCGGCGAAAATTCTCACTACAGAGTTTTTAACATCACAGTCTATGTCTGTGATCATAATAACAAACAGTAGTGCAGCTAATACCGTACCTTGTGGCACGCCAGTTATTACCTGATCTTCCTGAGAGAGAGAGAGAGAGAGAGAGAGAGAGAGAGAGAGAGAGAGAGAGAGAGAGAGAGAGAGAACAAAATTAGATTATATTTAAAATATATAGAAAGGGATTATTATGTAATGGATAAATCACACAGGACAGATGGTAACGCTGATGTCAAAATTTAGATAGAAAGAGGCTTGGTAAGTTAGAGGGAGAGAGAGAGAGAGAGAGAGTCCATTGGTTTTGAAAATTGTGGCTAATCCTAGTGCGGAAAAGAGACTATCCGAATATTATTAAAACATCGATAACGCGTAAAAGAATGAGAGATTGTTGCAATTGGCGCAATGCGCTCAAGGTGCTCGACGTGATGTTTAGATGTCGCCATAAGGTGGCTGATAGTGTGGCAGTTCTGTGGTCAAGAGGATCATCTATTATTCTATAGAATGATTTCAGCATTAATTGTCAGCTTGTGTTTTGGGTTTTTTTTTTTTTTCTCGTGCGGGTTGGGAAATAACTTCTAGGTGAAATAAATTATTGTGTGTGTTAATGTGATTCCTCAAATAATGGGTGGCTCCAGAGAAGAACAACACAAGTCTTTGCCACATTCAACCTTTAACTGCAATCTTTTCATACGTATACAAAGAAGGCTCATAAAATGTTGCATTCTTTCTACATGACTGAACCACCACAAAATACTCTGATCCATCCTCACTTTCAACACTTTGAGGCTTTGCTATCTTTATATCTCTAAGCTCCTTTCGAGTATATATTCTTTTCCCCAACATGTTACTTTCTTTCCACGTGACTGAACCACCTCAAAATACTCTGACCCATCCTTTCACCTCTTCTAACCTTTTTACCACCTCTGCTTTTTCAGGTATACCTCATATTTCACTTTTATAATGGTAAGAGTATTAAAAAAAAAATCTATTCATACATTACCATTTTGTTTTCTATGAACAACTCAAGTCTGTTACAAGTCTTTGGCAGACATTTTCGTATCTTTCTTGCTTCTCATTTTCTCTGACTCACCTCTTCTGACATCTTGCAATCGTCTTTTATATCTACAATTATCCTCGCCAAGATTCTTGGGCATGATGTGTCCTACCATGCTAGAGGTATTTTTAGTTTTATTTTAGAAGCAGGTCTTCTGAAAGATATTTAACTTTTAAAATGACATCTTTTTTTATACAATAAACGATATCGGTGCCAATGACCTTAGATGTCAGGATACCAGAAAACCCCAAATTAATCAATCAATATATATATATATATATATATATATACAGTATATATATATATATATATATATATATATATATATATATATATATATATACTGCAAAATGTTCATGTGAATCAACCTCTCTAACATTTCATTAGTCCATTTTCTTCATTACCTTTCACTTTCAGTATCTTTCTCACATTTACTATCCACTAAATCGTCTTGCAGAGACTTTCAAACTCTTACCAGCTTCAGCAGTTTATCTTTATTGTCCTCCAATTCGTACGATATCAGACGCAATCATCAATCATTCCACATTTCCATGGCATCTCATTTTCTTATCAAAGAACTTCATGCCCTACCCACTCTCTTTTATTAGACATTCCACATCACTGTAAGTATAGAAATTTTGAATAGTGACAGAGACCATTAACCCTCTGCTCAGATAAGCTTTCATAACAATTATTCACACTCTAACTATTGTTTCAACTCAACCATAAACTTTTAATTACTTCTAGTAATCTACCTTCAGTACCATACATTCATAGTACCCTCACCATTGCTTCTGTATCAGTTCTATCAAAAGCGGTTTTACAGGTTCGTGTAAGTTACATGCAACTTTTTCTCGTTCCTTCCAAACATCCCAAATAACTGTTTTACAACATGAACTTAATCCACACACAATTTGCCTTGCCTAAACCTATAATGCTCTTCCCTTCTCAGTCTGTCTGTCTTCTTCTTTGTCATTGAAAATCCGGTTATACTGAGTAATGTTATAACTATAATTCGTAGTCACCTTTACCAACTTCATCTGTATATAACGAAATGGGTATTCCCCCAACCCATACATTTGGACCTCTAAATCGGTCAGATGTGCCCCGAAAACTCTGGTTAGCTATTCAAGGATACTATCACTAACATACTGCAGTAGCTCACTTGTAATCCTCTCGATTATTGTTGTCTTTACATTCTTCAACTTCTTAATTAATTTTTTTTCTCTATTTTCAGCAGTCACTTTCACTAGTTTTTTCAGCCTCACACAGACCCTTTCTTCTTTTTTTCACATTAACAAACTTTCTAGATGCTTAATTCATTTACCCAGGAATGTATTTAAAACCAGCAGTATATAATGTATGATATTACCTATATAGTAAAGATCAAGTCTCTCTCTCTCTCTCTCTCATATATATATATATATATATATATATATATATATATATATATATACTCAGCTCTCGCTGTCCCTCGGATAGGGGAGAGAGAAAGTAGTCATACCCTGGGTGTGTCTGCATGTTTGTGCATATTTATCTAAATGTTCAGCCATTAATTTGGACGGGTCGTGTGCAATGATTTATTATGCATATATAATATATATGTTTGTGTCTATGTATATATATGAATGCTATGTATATATTGTATGTTTTTAGGCAGTGTGTGTAAATATATAAACAATTATGTATTGATATCCAACCTTTTTCTTGTTTTGTAACGTAATAAGCTCACACAG
>NC_090752.1:95195157-95202657 GCF_036898095.1 Palaemon carinicauda | reverse complement strand
GACAATATCCATTGGGTCTGTCTATCTGCTTGCCTTGGACTAGATGCTGATTGGAGATTATTATTAACAGAACATTAAGTCTTCTCTCTCTCTCTCTCTCTCTCTCTCTCTCTCTCTCTCTCTCTCTCTCTCTCTCTCTCTAATAAGATGGTGGTATGAATTTTATAGTGTTATCGTCTAGTTCTGGGAGGTGACAAATGATAGAAATTCCAACATAAGAAACTGTCGTTTGTGTAAGTTATCTGATGGGCACAGGTTACATCATTATATTAAAGAATGCAATGAAATTGAACGTTTTAGAAGAGAAATTAAAACTGCCATTCCATGTTATTCTCGGCCATTTCTTGGAACCTTAGGGTGTATTTGGAAGTTAAGAAATATTACTCAAATCTTGCAAATGCTTCCTAGCTTGCCATATTATTATTATTATTATTATTATTATTATTATTATTATTATTATTATATTTACTTATTATTATTATTATTATTATTATAGTTGTCATTATCATTATTATTGATATTATTAATGTCATCATTGTTATTATTTGTCTAAGTAAAGGGAATAATACTTGTTAAGGCAAACTTTCCGATGCAAGCCTGCTAGGGGGTGCGCCATTTGTGTTCTGCTGTATATGTGTGCATGTATATACATTGTACGTATGTATGATATTGAACGCAATAAACTTATTAAATAAAAATCTCTCTCTCTAACAAGATGGTGGTATGAATTTATTAGTGGTATCGTCCAGTCGTCTGCTTTCAGGCTACACGTCAAAATCTCTCTCTCTCTCTCTCTCTCTCTCTCTCTCTCTCTCTCTCTCTCTCTCTCTCTCTCTCTCTCTCTCTACAACAAGTTGTAGGTATGAATTAAATTGTGGTATAGTGGTATCGTCCAGTTGTCTGCCTCCAGGCTACACGTCAAAATCTCTCTCTCTCTCTCTCTCTCTCTCTCTCTCTCTCTCTCTCTCTCTCTCTCTCTCTCTCTCTCTCTCTCTCTCTCTCTCTCTATCTGTTCGACGCGTTCACAAAGAGGATGACATTACATTCATTACAAAGCTTTCAAATGCAAATGCTATTTGCCAGATGAGTTCTTTTGTCATCAGCCATTTTGGATGCTAAACGCCGAGAGATTGTTTGCCTAAATGGGAACTAAAATGGAAATGATTTAGAAATAGCTGGAGATTTTAGGGCAAATATATAAATGGAGATTTGTTTTTGAAATTTGTTTCAAAGCGATGGATATGTTTGGAGAGAGAGAGAGAGAGAGAGAGAGAGAGAGAGAGAGAGAGAGAGAGAGAGAGAGAGAGAGAGAGAGAGAGCAGTAACTCTCTATTATTTTGTGGTGTACGCAATCCGTCAAAAAAGGGATATCGGGGAAAATAGATAGATATTAGGTGAGGAACAGGAATGTGGGAAAATACTAAGCAAAATAATACGAAGAGAAACAATGTAAAACTATTTAAACTCAAAGGAATAGGCCGAACTATATTACGAAAGAAAAAAAAAAACTGCGTCTACGAGCCAGAAGGGGTCGTTTTTCCGCCAGGCCGCTACAGGCTGTTCTTTTACCTCCCCATAAGTTTTCACAAATATCGGGTTTTATTAATTCCAAGTTTTTGTTAAATTCTGGTATTCAAAGAAAGTTTATAATAACATGTTTAACTTATGCTGAGTGTAATTTATCCCAATTTGTGTTAAAATATGTGAAAAATTACAAAATTACAAAGCGTGCATCCGAAAACAAGCTGCTGTCGTTGACTTCGGTGGATTGTGTTATTAAATTTAGACTTACCAAGACGATTCTTTATAATATATTTATTCTTTCACATTGTTTATTGACAAAACATATATCTGATGGAGAAATATAGGTTAATAAATAAGTTTTGATTCACATTACTTGGTAATCATTCGAGAATAATGAAGGTGTTCGGACAAAAATACTTCCGACCAATCAGGTATCAGGAACCTTTCCGAGCTAAAAGGGCACGCCTGTGAGTCAGTGCAAATATGCACCGCTATAAAAAATAGACTATAGAAGAGCTACTTCCCATTGCTAACGTGTCTTTTCTACCATTACCAAGATAAAAGAAACCACTGAACAATTGCAGTGCATTAGTTAACCACTTGAACGAAGAAGAATTTTTTGGTAATCTCATTGTTGTCAGGTGTATGAGGCCAGAGGCGAATGTGGAAAGAATAGACTGGACTACTGCTACTGCTGCTAACTTCTGCTGCTAGCCGCTGCTAACTTTTGCTAGCTACTACTAGCTTCTGTTAGCTGCTACTAGCTTCTGCTCCTGTTATTTGATGTTCCACAGCTGCGAGGTCCTAAAAATGTGGACTGATGCTGCCCACCTAACCATGAATGTCTACCTCCAAAAGATGCAGCTTCTCTTCCCAGCCAAAGATGTCTTGGCCCAACCTCCAAGAACTTGTCTGCATAGTAGAAGAATCCCAGCTTCATCCCTCTGCAGAGCCAGTCTTCTAGATTATCCCCCCAGAACCACCCGAAGGTTGGTATCCAAAGGAATAGATCTAGATATCCGACCATTTGTACACTTGACAGACAACTTGTACTCGTCCATCAAGGTACACAGCATACTAGAATCAGCCAGGTTCCTTCCCTCTGCAGATCCTGTTGTCCTTCAGGTTATTCCAAGCATCTTTCAATCTGGATAGTTAAGCCTTGCATCCTTCAAGCTAGGGCAGTCCATCCAAGCGCCCTTCAAGCTAAATATTTTCAGGTGTCCTTTCCAGTGAAACTGATGTCCTGAACCTGTCCAGAATGGGTAAAGCACAAAACTTAACAAGAAGATTATTCCTTTCCAAACAAAACTAAACAAAACAAAATTTTCCTTTCCAAGTAAAACTAAAACTAAAACATTTTATTCCTTTTTTCCTATAAATATTTTTTTTTTGTGGCGATATTATAATCACCATTTCTTCTTTTTTTTTTTTGGTGGCGATATTATAATCACCTTTTTTTTTTTTTTTTTTTTTTTTTTTGGTTGCAATATTATAATCACCACTTATTATATATTTTTTATGGTTGGCATACTATACTCCCCATTTTTTTTTCATTTTTTTGTGGCGATATTATAATCACCATTTTTTTTTTTTTTTTTGGTGGCGATATTATAATCACCAGTTTTTATATATTTTTTTTTTTTGGTTGGGATACTATACTCCCCCTTTTTTTTGTGGCGATATAATCACTTTTTTTTTTTCTTTTTTTTTGTGGCAATATTATAATTACCATTTTATATATATTTCTTTTTTTTGGTTGGGATACTATACTCCTCATTTTTTTTTAAATTTTTTCTTGTGGCGATATAATCACTTTTTTTTTTTTTGTGGCGATATTTTAATCACCATTTTATATATATATTTTATGTTTTTGGTTGGGATACTATACTCCCCATTTTTTTTTTTTAAATTTTTTGTGGCGATATTATAATCACCATTTTTCTTTTTTTTTTTTTTTTGGTGGCGATATTATAATCACCATTTCTTTATATTTTTTATTTTTGTTTTTGGTGGGGATACTATACTCCCCTTTTTTTTTTTTTTTTTTTTTTTTGTGGCGATATCATAATCACCCTTTTTTTGTTTTTGGTAGCGATATCATAATCACCATTTTTTTTATATTTTTTTTTTTGGTGGCGATATTATGACCACCATTTTTTTTTTTTTTTTTGGTGGCAATATTATAATCACCATTTTTTATATTTTTCATTGTTTTTTTTTGGGGGGGGGGATATTATACTTCCTTCTTTTTTTTTTGGGTGGCGATATTATAAGCACCATTTTTTTTTTTTTTATATTTTTTTTCGTGGGGCTATAATAATCACTATTTTTCTTCTTTTTTTTTTTTGGTGGCGAGATTATAATCACCATTTTTTATATTTTTTATTTTTGTTTTTGGTGGGGATATTATAACCACCATTTTTTTTTTTTGGTGGCGATGTTATAATCACCATTTTTTTTTTGGTGGCGATATCATAATCACCATTTTTTTTTTTGGTGGCAATATCATAATCACCATTTTTTTTTTTGGTGGCGATATCATAATCACCATTTTTTTTTTTGGTGGCGATATCATAATCACCATTTTTTTTTTTGGTGGCGATATCATAATCACCATTTTTTTTTTTTGGTGGCGATATCATAATCACCAATTTTTTTTTTTTGGTGGCGATATCATAATCACCATTTTTTTTTGGTGGCAATGTTATAATCACCATTTTTTTTTTTGGTGGCGATATCATAATCACCATTTTTTTTTTTTTGGTGGCGATATCATAATCACCATTTTTTTTTGGTGGCGATATTATAATCACCATTTATTATATTTTTTTTTTTTTTGGTGGCGATATGTTTTTTTTTTTTTTTTTTTTTTTTTTTTTTTTTTTTTTGGTGGCAATATTATAATCACCATTTTTTATATTTTTCATTTTTTTATGGTGGGGATATTATACTCCCCATTTTTTTTTTCTTTTTTGGTGGCGATGTTATAATCACCATTCTTTTTTTCTTTTTTTTTTGTGGCGATATTATAATCACCATTTTTTTATATATATATATATATTTTCTCGTGGGGATACTATACTCCCCATTTTTTTTTTTTTTTTTTTTTTGTGGCGATAGTATAATCACCATTTATTTTTTTGGTGGCGATATAATCACTTTTTTTTTTTTTTGGTGGCGATATATTAATCTTTTTTTTTTGTAGCGATATAATCACCAATTTTTTTTTTGCCGGCGATATAATCACCATATTTTTTTTTATTCTTTTTCGGTGGCGATACATTCACCATTTTTTTTTTTGTGGCAATATGATCACCATTTTTTTTTTTTTTTTTTTTTTTTTCCGGTGGCGATGTAATCGCCATTCTTTTATTTTCAGGTTTTTTTTTTTTCCTTTTGCTACTTCTCCTCCTGCTTTTCCTCCCCCTCTTACTGCTGCTTTTTTTATACATATATATTTTTTTAGGATTTTTTGTTTTTTTTGCCGCTTGTGTTCCTGCGGTTTCTCATGACCCCCAGCTGTTTATAAATTCTGTTCGCTCATAACTGATGCTGTTAGCTACTAATAATTGTAGCTGCTAATTACTGATGCTGCTAGCTGCAGTCTCGACTATTGCTAGCTGCTGCATGCTGTTGCTTTCTGCTACAAGCTGCTGCTATTTGCTACTGCAAGTTGCTGTTGCTATTGCTGCTGCTTGCTGCTGCTACTGCTGCTCTTGCTTGCGGCTGCTGCTGCTGGTGCTGCTTCTGCAGACTGCTGCTGCTGCTGCTTTTGCTAGCTGCAGCTGCTGCTGCTGCTGCTGCTGCAGCCTGCTGCTTGCTTCTGCTGCAGCCGCTCGCTACTGCAACTGTTGCTGCTGCAAACTGCTGCTGTTAGCACCTGCTGCTTGCTGTTTCTCCTAGCTGCTACTAGCTGCTTCTGATAACGGCTGCTGCATACTGCTGCTAACTTCAGCTGCGACTGCTGCTAGCTACTGCTAATTGTTGCTTTTCCACTGCTGCTGGTTCTGCTACTGCTGATAACTTCTGCTGCTAGCCGCTGCTTACTTTTGCTAGCTGCTACTATCTTCAGCTCCTGCTTTTTGATGCTCCACAGCTGCGAGATGATAAAAGTTTGGACTGATGCTGCCCACCTAACCATGAATGTCTACCTCCAAAAGATGCAGCTTCTCTTCCCAGCCAAAGATGTCTTGGCCCAACCTCCAAGAACTTGTCTGCATACTAGAAGAGTCCCAGCTTCATCCCTCTGCAGAGCCAGTCTTCTAGATTATCCCCCCAGAACCACCCGAAGGTTGGTATCCAAAGGAATAGATCTAAATATCCGGCCATTTGTACACTTAACAGACAACTTGTACTCGTCCATCAAGGTACACAGCATACTAGAATCAGCCAGGTTCCTTCCCTCTGCAGATCCTGTTGTCCTTCAGGTTATTCCAAGCATCTTTCAATCTGGATAGTTAAGCCTTGAATCCTTCAAGCTGGGGGCAGTCCATCCAAGCATCCTTCAAGCCAAATATTTTCAGGTGTCCTTTCCAGTGAAACTGATGTCCTGAACCTGTCCAGAATGGGTAAAGCACAAAACTTAACAAGATTATTCCTTTCCAAACAAAACTAAACAAAAAAAAAATTTTTCCTTTCCAAATAAAAATAAACAAAAACATTTTATTCATTTTTTCCTATAAATACTTTTTTTTTTTTTTTTTTTGGTGGGTGATATTATAATCACCATTTCTTGTTTTTTTTTTATTTCTTTTTTTTTGGTGGGGATAATCCCCAGATTTTGTCATATTTTGTGTTGCGGTATAATTCCTCTTTAGTTTTTTTTTTCCAGTCCTGCCTTCTCGTCTCTTGAAGGGCGAATCTATTCAACTGGCTATCCCATATTAAATCCCCAGTCTGCTCACGAGAAACTGCCATATAATATAATTCCTTCAACTCCGGGTGTGTTTGAGACAGGCCTTCTACAAGTTGGGTAATAGCGAAATTCTTATTGTTTAATTCCATCTCAGGGTTCATATTTCTTTCCATCATAGCTTGATACTTCTCCTTATAAATTGCAAATTCGTCTGCCACGGAAGTTAGATTCCTAATTTCTTCTTCCAGAGTTTTATTCTTCTCGTCGGCCTTCATCAACGTACTTTTTAAGGCGCTCTCCTCCGAGAGGTCTCTCTTCAGTCGTCTATTCTCTGCTTTAACACCAGCAACTTCTTTCCATAGTTTTTCCAGTTCCTCCTCAGCCATTTTCAGATCGTACACCACGTCTTTCTTAATTAATAGTTCAGCCTTCAATTTGTTGTTCTCATCCAGGACAGTATGCAATTTAGTCCCTATTCTGTAGACCACCTCGACTGCAGCATTAAGTTCACTTTCTAAAGCTGCCTTTTGCAAAACGTTTTCGGTCTTCATTCTCTTGTTTTCAGCCTTGACACTGTCCAGCCAGCCCAGAGTGTTCGGATCTCATTATCAGCACTTTCGACGTATTCCTCCAAGTCGCTCTTTTCCAAAAGTTTCTCGTTAGCTGTCAACAGATCTCCTGCTACTCTTTCCAGCCTCTTCTCGAGTATCCGAATTTCCTCATGGGCATTTTCTAACTCATTTTCTACAACTGCCTTGGTCAAAAGCTCATCACGAATTTGATCGTTTCGAGCTTCAGCTTTTTCTAGACTTACCATAAGAGACTCAATATTCCTATTTGCTCTCTTTAAATCATCAATTAAAGCTAAGTTACCGAAGTATTATATAACTCAATTTCTCCTACCTGAACAGATTTCTTGACCAAAAGCTCCTCACGAAGTTCATCGTTTTCAGTTTCAGCTTTTTCTAGACTTACCATAAGAGACTCAATTTTCTTATTGGCTCTATCTAAATCTTTATTTAAAGCTGATATAGCTATGTTGTCCTTAGATAACTCAATTTCTTCTGCCTCTGTGTCATGCACCTCTTCACAGATGCGTGTGTAAGTCATTGGTCGTT
>NC_090752.1:95170157-95190157 GCF_036898095.1 Palaemon carinicauda | reverse complement strand
GAGAGAATTCTTTGCTCTTGGTTAGGTTAGATTGAACATAACTGTCAATGATGGACTTTTCGGGTAAACATGCCAGGCTGCAAACGTAGTCAGAAAATAATGTCAGCCAACCAATGTTTCTCGGGTTCATTTGCACATTGTCTTTTCTTGAAAAAGAAAACCGTTTTTTTATAATTTTTTTTCCTTGTGAAATAAGTAGCGGTTTCTAATTTTCTAGTTTTAGGGGTGGTACTTTTGCAGAAGTAATAGTAACATAGATATTTTTATAATGGCCTGTTTGGGAAATATATGATTATTTGTTCGTAATTCTCTTGATTCTGATGTGTATGTATGTTTAAATACTGTATATATATATATATATATATATATATATATATATATATATATATATATATATATATTTCAACCGTTGGTAGTTCTCTTGAGGGAGCCAGAGGTATATATAACTCAGACATTTCCTACTTTTCCCGTCTGTTTGTTCATTCTACACACATATACACACACATACACACACACACACACACACACATATATATATATATATATATATATATATATATATATATATATATTTCAACCGTTGGTAGTTCACTTGAGGGGTCCAGCGGGATATATAACTCAGACATTTCCTACTTTTCCCGTCTGTTTGTTCATTCTACACACATATACACACACATACACACACACACACACACACACACACACACATATATATATATATATATATATATATATATATATATATATATATATATATATTTCAACCGTTGGTAGTTCACTTGAGGGGTCCAGCGGGATATATAACTCAGACATTTCCTACTTTTCCCGTCTGTTTGTTCATTCTACACACATATACACACACATACACACACACACACACATATATATATATATATATATATATATATATATATATATATATATATTTCAACCGTTGGTAGTTCACTTGAGGGGGCCAGAGGGATATATAACTCAGACATTTCCTACTTCTCCTGTCTGTTTGTTCTTTCTACGCCAGTCAATCCATCGTTTCTCTTCCATCCCCAGCTTCTTTTGCAATCTCTAGGGACCCATTCTGTTATTCTTAATGTCCATCTATTACCTGTCATTCTCATTATATGTCCTACCCATGTCCATTTCTTTTTCTTACATGTTGTTAGAATTTCTTCTGTTTTAGTTTGATTGCGTATCCATGTTGCTCTTTTTTTGTCTCTTAGTGTTATTCCCCTAATTATGCTTTCCATAGCTCTTTGAATTGTAACTATCGTAGCTTATGTTCCAAGGCTTTAGTAAGGCTCCAAGATTCTGATGCATAAGTATTAGTAGGACCATCTGATTAAATACTTTTCTTTGTATTGAAAGTGGCATTTTAGTTTTCATAATCTCACTTTGTTTACCTAATGTTCTCCATCCCATGCTTATCTCTCTTTTGATTTCACTCTCATGTCCTGGGGAAACACTTACTGTCTGTCAGTAACAATCTCGACATTCGTCCATTACCCTTATTTGTTGTCTCTGCGTCTCTGCATTTTCGTTTAACATTACCTTAGTTTTACTCAAATGAATATCGATGTGCATATATATATATGTATATATATATATATATATATATATATATATATATATATATATATATATATATATATATATTTATATAAAATGTTGTATACTCTAAATATATGTTTAACATAAATATAAAATTTTCATCCACCTTACCTCATTTGCTGTCACTTTATCTCCCCCCACTCACACTGAATATAAGCTGTTATTTCTCTCCTCCCTCCCTCAATTCCAAATTTCCAACTCTTTTATTAACCGTTTGCTTATCGTTTTTTCGTTAAATTTCCTAAATGGAATACGAATGATTCTTTTTCGTCCGATAAAGTAATATAAGAATTTAATAATTGTTTGTGATATAATGATTTGCGCACCAAATTGAGTAATTTTATTGTTTTCTTGTTTTTGTAAATATATAAACTTTAATTTCTGCAGTAGATTTTAATTATGGCAAGTATAATCTGGCAATGGCGCCCTTACAGACGACCTTGTGACCTTCATATTAAAAAAAAAAAGCTTTTTGTGGAGAGAAAATTGTTGAAATTATTGTTGGAGAGACCGTACATATACACACAAGATCTGAGCTCAAAAAGTGTCCCCACCAAAGGACTATGCAATGGCTACTGAGTACTCAGTAGGTAGTCGCCTAGCCTGCAAGGGCGATGAGCTTTATTCACTAGTGAAATATACTAGTCTGTGAGTTTGGTTTAAACTCTGGATCCACATTTTTCGAGTTGCTTCTAATGATAGACTACTATGGAACCGTTTTGTGTTTTTTTTTCTTCTTTTTGCCACGAGAGGGTGAAAAGTCTTGGGAAGTCTTCTAGTGTTCATTTTTTCGATATGGGGGAAAACACCAAAATGTTACGAATTTAATATGTTCAAACGCAGATATATATAAATGTATGCACACACACACACACACACACACACACACACACACACACACACACACACATATATATATATATATATGTATATATATATATATATATATATATATATATATATATATATATATATATATATATTAATTACGTTTTACCCTAGATTCTTAGTGACTGGTCTATGGTATCGCGTGTTCAGCATGTATCATCTCCACCTCCCCTATTCCCTTTTTGTCTTCTTTCTATGACGCATCGACATTCTGATTCTTTGCAAGTCCTTTTATCTTTGTAGTAGTGGTTTATAAAATTCAGCGTAATGTGTTATCGCCTCTCTCTGATACAACAACAACAACAACAACAACAACAAATGTAGCTGTTTCCAGTCCACTGCAGTGCAAAGGCTTCATACTTGTCCTTATTCATCTCTGAGGTTTGGCCAATTTTCATTGCCACGCTGGCCAATTGCGGGTTGGTGATGGTGGGAGATTTTTTAGTCTGATCGTTAACAGCAAACGAAACTAGTATCGGTGGCCCTGACTAGCATAACTTTACTGGTCATAGCAATACACAAACCCTATCACCACGTTAATCACCACCCAGTAAGGGGTCTCTTGATACACGTGTCACTAAATGTGTACTGGGGCTAATGATTTTTCTAATGAATATGTCATCCTTAATTTCAAGAAAAATCTATCAGACAAAGCTTTTGATAACAACTGTGCAGAGAAAAAATTACACCATTAATGTAAAAATATTGAGTTCCTTTATCAAGCGAGCCATCGGATTTAATCACTTTGAGATGATAAAGGTTTATTCTTTTGATGTCTCGTAAACATTAAAAAAATCACTGTGCCTGGGTTGTTTATGTTAACATTTTTTTTGGGTGGTGGGATGTATTTCGAATATATTTACAACATGATAAAATGAAACTGAATACAAAATACATGAATGTTATTACTCCACATTTACTTCAAAGCCTTTGACAGAGATATGTACAGTATGTACAGATAGTTGTGTCTGGCAACCTCACCAACATTATGAATTCTTGCAAAATCTTACTTCATTGCAATGAATTGTATAATAGACTAAATGTGAGATAAATGTGACGACTAGTTATTTATGGGAAAAAACTTCGATCATACAATACTTGAAAGAATATCTAAATGTTATCCAAATGTCACAGCTGCTAATTTAATGGTTCTCATTACTTCTTATTCAAATGGAATTTTAATAGAAAAGACAAAAACTAAGCGAAAAACATAAAAAAAAAATGAAATGCCATCTATTTTCCACCTAAACAATGATCTTTGATGATAAGGCTAAAGTCACCATATATTGCGCTACAAGTCTTTTCCAAAATGGCCCCATTGTGCGTTCCTTTAGGGCCATAAAAAAGCAGGACACCTTTGGATTCTCTGAAGGGAACAATGATGGCTGCAAGAGCTTCAGTTTTTAAGACAATGAACACAGTAAGGGTAATCTTTATTTGAAAAAAAAAAATAGCTTATTCCATTATCTCTCAGTGTGGTATATGTCGTTTTGAGTGAAGAATATTTCATTCATATAAAGCTCAGTAAATCTATTTTAATCAGAAAACGATTCTAGGCTAAAGGTTCAAAGGCCACTCATGAGTGGCTGAGGCAAGGGTCAGTGACAATGCCCTAGCTAGCACGACGGTGCTCTAGAGACTAAAGCCCACTCTCCACCCAAGCTAGGGCGAGAGAGGGCCAGGCTATGACTGACGGTAAGTCAGCACCCAAAACAAGGAGAGTGAGGTTGAAGACACTATAAGAAACTATTAAGTTTAAGTGGAACTCGAACCCCAGTCCGGCAGAACGATAGGGAGAGGTGTTCATCCCAATCATATTCGGAAACAGTTATGGTCATTAGAATTTCTTCTATTTGAGTTTGATTTCGCATCCATGTTGCTCTTTTTTTGTCTCTATCTTTTCCCATCATTATTCTTTCCCTAGCTCTTTGAATTGTAACTATCATATGTTATGTTCTAAGGCTTTAGTAAAGCTCCAAAGTTTCTGATTCATAAGTTAATACCAGTAGGATTATCTGATTAAACACTTCTCTTTTTGTTAAAAGTGGCATTTTAGTTTTCATAATCTCATTTTCTTTACCAAAAGTTCTCCATCCTATGCTTATCTTTCTTTTAATTTCGGTCTCATATCCTGGGGAGACATTTACTCTCTGTCAGTAACAATCTCGACATTCGTTCATTACCCTCATTTGTTGGCTCTGCGTTTCTGCATTTTCGTTTAACATTATCTTAGTTTTACTCAAATGAATATACAGTATATATATATATATATATATATATATATATATATATATATATGTATATATATATATATAATTTTGTATACTGTAAATATATGTTTAATATGTATATAATATTATCATCCCCATCCCCTCATTTGCTCTCACTTTATCTCCCCTCACTCACAATGAATATAAGCTGCAATTTATCTCCTCCCGACCTCAATTCCAAATTTTCAGCTCGTTTATTAACCCTTTCCTAAATGGAATACGAATCATTCATTTTTTCTGTCAAAGTAATATGGGAATCTAATCCTTATTTTGTTGTATGATAATTTGCGCACCATTTTAAGTCTTATTCTTATTTCTGTGAATTTTTGCAACTTTAATCTCTTTCATAAATTTAAAGTTTCTAGAATTTGAGTCTTCATATGGTATAATATAGCAATGAAGCCCCTTTCAGATAACCTTGTGTCCTTCATATTAAAAAAAAAAAAACAGCTTCTTGCGGAGAGAAAATTGTTGAATTTATTGTTAGAGAGACCTTACATATACAGACAAGATTTGAGCTCAACAAATGTCCCCACCCAAGGTAGGACTATACAGTGGCTACTGGTTACTCAGTAGGTAGTCCCTACCTTGCAAGGGCCTTGAGCTTTTATTGACTAATGTAATATACTAGTCTGTCAGTTTGGTTTGAACTCTGGACACACACACACACACACATATATATATATATATATATATATATATATATATATATATATATATATATATATATATATATATATATGTATATATATTACGTTTCACTCTAAATCCTTAGTGACTGTTTTATGGTATCGCATGTGTCATCTCCACTTTCCCTATTCCCCTTTTCTCTTCTTTCTACGACGCATCGTTATTGTAATTCTATGAAACTCCTTTTATCTTTGTAGCAATTGTATATAGACATCAATATAATGTGTTATCGCCTCTCTCTGATACAACAACAACAACAGCAAATGCAGCCGTTTCCAGTCCACTGTAGGGCAAAGGCCTCACCTATGTCCTTTGTCATGTCTGAGGTTTGGCCAGTTTTCATCACCACGCTGGCCAAGTGCTGGTTGGTGATGGTGGGAGATTTTTTAGTCATTGTTAACAGCAAACCAATCTAGTATGGGTGGCCCTAAGTAATATAGTTTCACTAATCTTAGTGATACACAAACCCTATCTCCCCGTTTATATCCACTCAGTAAGGGGTCTCTTGATACACGTGTCACTAAATGTGTACTGGGGCTAATGATTTTTCTAATCAATATATCATCCTTAATTGCAAGAAAAATCTATCAGACAAAGCTTTTGATAACTGTGCAGAGAAAAAATTACACCATTAAGGTAAATCTATTGAGTTCCTTTATCAAGCGAGCCTTCGGATTTAATAACTGAGATAATAAAATTTTAATCTTTTGATGTCTCGTAAACATTTAAAAAAAAATGATTGTGCGTGTGATGTTTATGTTTAGATTTTTTTTTGGGGGAGGGATGTATTTCTAATGTTACAACATGATAAAAGGAAACTGAATACAAACTACATTAATGTTACTGCTCCACATTTGCTTCAAAGCCTGTGACAGAGATATGTATGTAGAGATACGTGCCTTTGGCAACCTCACCAACTTTATTATTTCTTGCTATAAACATTTTATCTCATTACAATGAATTCTTGTATAGACCAGATATGAGACAAATGTGACTGCTAATTATTTATGGAAGAAACTTCGATCATACAATACTTGAAAGAATATCTAAATGTTATTCAAATGTCACAGCTGAAAGATTCTCATTACTTCTCATTCAAATGGAATTTTAATTGAAAAGAAAAAAACTAAGCGAAAAAAATATTAAATGCCATGTATTTTCCAGCGAAGCGAAGATCTTAGATGATAAGGCTAAAGTCACCAGATATTGCGCTACAAGTCTTTTCCAAAATGGCCCCATTGTGCGTTCCTTTAGGTTTAGGGCCAAAAAATTGCAGGACACCTTTGGATTCTATGAAGGGAACAAAGATGGCTGCAAGAGCTTCAATTTTTAAGACAAGGAACACACTAAGGGAAATCTTTAAAAAAAAAAAAAAAAAAAAAAAAACCTAAAGCATTTTTTTTTGTTCATCCCAAACATATTCAGTAACAGTTATGGCCATAGATTTATGAAAGCTATGAATCCCTTTATTGTCATATAGAGGACAAAAAGAACCTAAAAGAAAAAAAAAATCTAACATTTTTGCGACTCATTGACATTTTGATTGCCAGTTAACTAACCCGATTTTTAAAGAGAAAATTGTATTTTAAACGACAAACTTTCATTCCGTAATAAAGGTATTTTAGAGATAAAAAAATATTGTTACAGAAAGATGTGAAAAAGAGTCGGTATTGATACGGTGGATACTGAATCAACACCGCATTATCAGGAATCATTCCCGAAGGAATGCATTTCCATCGAGTTGTCGATACGTTCTAATTAACACCTTGATAAGCAATTCCATTGGATCGGGTGGTTGACATTGAGGACCAATTAGTGTAAACATGAGCAAGGCTTTGACGTAGGAAGAGGGAAGCTGCGAATAGGGTGGCAACGTCTTCTTCCAGAAGGGTTTTCAGGAATTCGTATATCTATTCAATGATAATATATTCCTAAAGTATTTGAAAGATATACTTTATTATCTTTATTATGAAATAAATACATCATTATTCTTATGATTTTATTCAAAATGCGCGCACTTTATTTTGTATTTTTTTTCCTAAAGTAATAGTTATTGGTAGTTAAGAATTATTTCTCAAGTTATAAGTACTATTAGTAAAGAGATACGCGTGAAAATTGAAAATACGAAATAACAGCCGAAACAACATAGGCAGATGGGCCAGCATGCAAATTTCTTAGGCAGATCGCTGTTATGTTCGGTTTGAAGGTACCAGATGATCTAGAGGATGATATATATTTTATATATAAGTTATGTTTGAGCCACATCAGTAAGAAACTTGATTTAGCGAGGGAAATTCATCTTGTTGCTTTTCTCACGAGACCTAATGAAGAAAACTTATGTTCTATTCAGTATTTCTTTTACCATTAACCGTTTGTCCAATAGCATGGTATCTCAGCAAATCCTTAGGGGTGGAGTTAGAAGTCCTTTAATTTCTTCATGACCACTAAAACTGTTGGAACTCATTTACTAATGGGTGGACTAGTTACGATAGTCTGGGATCAAACTTGGTCGCTGAAAGTTTGCAGTATGAACTTAAACACATACTCGTAGTATATCCTCTCCAAAATGAATTCCACTTAAACAATCAATCTTCTGTTTAAAGTTGAGTGGGATTTATTTATACCATTCCAACAATCGACAATGACATTTAATAAGATAAAAAAAGATGCAACGCTCTTTATCTTACACGCATACACAATTCTGCGCGTGCACTGACTTATGCATCTGTAATGCCAGACACTCAAAACTTTTCTGTCAGTCTGTCAATCAGTCTTGTAGTATTTATCGAAATAGCATTAATAGAATATTTGTTGTTGTAAGTTTTGGTACAGATATATATTGTAATGTTCATTGCAATATTCCCTGAGCACAAGTGTGACCTCAATTTTCTGCTTGTAGTAAGAAAGGCTTCCCCCCTTTTTAGTGAAAGCTGGACCAATCTCTCTCTCTCTCTCTCTCTCTCTCTCTCTCTCTCTCTCTCTCTCTCTCTCTCTCTCTCTCCTAGCACTAAAGCTTACTCTAAACTTCCACATCTGATGTTAGCTTGTGGGCATAAATTTGACTCTTCTTTCAACGTACCTGACAAGGTGTTACTTCTTTATTAATGTTTTTGAGTTTCCAAAACAGTTGTCTTTGATATGACAGTATGGTGTTTCTTTATTAAAGGTCGTCAACACCGAGGGTGAGAGACTTATAAGATATTCATCACCAGTATACGTGACGTCAGTGGAGGATTGTTTAATAATAAAGAGGTCTGAAAATATTTGCAATATCGTTTGATAGTAGGTTTTTTGCAATTTTTGAGGAAGGCATTGATAGGGAGTTTCTCATAAATTTCTTATATATATATATATATATATATATATATATATATATATGTATATATATATATATATATATATATATATATATATATATATATATATATATATATATATATATGTTTACTTTCTCATTTTATCCCTCCTACGGGTTGCCCTAGCGCAAGAGCCCGTGGCAGGTCGTTCTTCTTGCCTTGCCTTGCTTTATCACTTACGTAGTCACCCCAGGTAGAAGGCGACTCCATCCAATTGAGTAGATCTTTTATCTCTTGGCTTTAGTTTTTCAATGCCAGATTTAAATTTTCTTAGCTCATCAATCCGTTGTCTTCTCTTCCTTCCCCTGCTTATTTTGCAATCTCTAGGGACCCATTCTCTTATTCTTGATATCCATCTATTATATATCTTTTTCATCACCTGTGTTACCTATGTCCATTTTATTTTCTTACATGTTATGATATCCACTATTTTGCCCTCGTATCCATGTTGCTTTTTTTCTGTGACTTAGTATTATTCTCTCCATAACTTTGAACTTTGAGTTGTAACTAGCTTATGTTCTAAGGCATTAGTAAAGCTCCATGTTTCTGAAGCATAAGTTAATGCTGGCAGCACCATCTGATTAAATACTTTTCTTTTTAGAGAAAGTGTCATTTTACATATGATAGTCTATTTTGTTTACAAAAAGCTCTCCATTTATGCTTATCCTTTTAATTTTGATTTCTTTTCCTGGGGAAATACTTACTGTTTGTCTTAGGTACGTATAATCATTAACAATCTGTGGAGGTTTGTCCATAACCCTTATTTATTGTCTCTGTAACAATTTTAATGAACATTATCTTGGATATACTCATATTTATTTTCTCTCTCTCTCTCTCTCTCTCTCTCTCTCTCTCTCTCTCTCTCTCTCTCTCTCTCTCTCTCTCTCTCTCTCTCTCTATATATATATATATATATATATATATATATATATATATATATATATTCCTCCGGTCATACTCAGCGGCATTCCCTGACGTATAACCACCCGGTCTCTCCCCGTCCCTCATTTAAGAGGGAGAGGAAGTAGTCATACTCTGATGAGAGGGGGCCCCTTTGCGTGTACATTGGTGACTCCATGAATAAGAAGAGACCTTACTTTGCATGTTTTAATTAAAGCAATAAAACTCCAGAGTAAGTTAAGGCGCTTTGTATTTCAGTTTTCCCTGAAACTTTCCTTGCAAAAGTAATACAACGCAGAGTTCTTTAACCTTGCGTAATGTCATATGAGTTATTGATATTAGAAAATGTCGTCTTTTTGCGCAGTATATCCAGGTTATAAATATCATGGACTGGAAAGCAAACATTATCGTGCAATAAATCCGTGCCTGGATGAGTTCTGCGTCTGGGCTTTAGTTTATGCGAACAATAGGAATTTGTGGGGGCGCCTGTGCCGATTGCAACTGTGTCTAACAACCTTTTGATTTCGAGTTTTGCTTTGTTTACGCAGTTTTCTCGGAAAGTGAATCGATCTGTTGCGTTTTTATGCGTTTGTGCGGGAATTATATTTTTTAACGGAAATTAAACTTTTATAACTATTACGGTTTTTTTTTTTTGTTTTTTTTTTTTTGCGTTTTTTTTTTGTATTTGATTGCGTATGTTTAATGTCTTTCGATAATTCATGTAAAGCCCAAAGAACGAACATCCCAATGCTGTTTTCTAACCCGGGCTCAAGCTCGTTAGTTCCATTGATCGTTGTAACCTCACCATCCTTGGGGAGCCTATAAGTCTATCTGCTGAGTCATCAGTAGCCATTGCCTGGTCCTCCATGATCCTAGCTTGTGTGGAGAGCGGGTTTGGGCGCTGATCATATGTATATAACATGGTCAGTTTCTAGGGCATTGTCCTGCGTAATAGGGCAATGTCACTGTCCCTTGCCTCTGCCATTCATGAGCGACCTTTTAAAAAAATATATAATAAAAATAATGATAAATAAATAAAAAAAAATGAACGATAACAATAATTAGGCCAACGACTTATCTTCTATTGAAGTAAAATTTATTTTGGGATAAAAGGATTTCCGCTTTTCGTTCGAAGAAACCAAAATAATGATGGTAATAATATCGATGACGATGATAGGGATTATAATAGACGGCTGGAAAAGTCGATCACGGTATTTTTAGAGTATTTCCAGATCAAGGGGTAAGGGCATCGATTTTTTTTTCCAAATTGACCATTTTTTTTTAATATCGTTTCAGTTTCTGTATGATAAAATTGAATAGATGTGTAGGGTAAGGTTAAATGAAAGTAGAATTGGATACAAAATTTCATCCAAAAATGTAAACAGCGTTTATGAAAAGAAATTTGTGTTATATAATAAAGAGTGTCTGGTTCTACACACACACGCACACACACACACACACAAAAGAGTGAGTATCTGGCTATACACACACACATATATATATATATATATATATATATATATATATGTATATATATATATATATATATATATATATATATATATATATATATATATATATTCATATTCATACCCTGGTGAGAGGGGTTGCATGTGTGTGCATAAAGCCTACCTGACACTTGCGCGCATTTTTGCCGCGCACTGGCATGCATTGATGCGTGCCATTGGTGTTTTTCCCGCACTGTTCACGACCAGTTCACTCCAGTTCGCGCATCGTTCACGCGACGTTCACGCATCGTTCACGCGACGTTCACGCATCGTTCACGCCATGGCACGAATTGGCACGCGTAGTTCACGAGAAGTTGACGACACGTTCACGCGAGTTCGCGCATCATTCCGCATCGTTTCCGCATCGTTCCCGCATCGTTCACGCCAGTTCACGCCAGTTCACGAATTGGCCACTCCATATAAAAACGGGGCTTCTCCAACCAGAGGACATTCTTGGATTGGCTTCGGAAGAGACAACAATGCTTTCTGTCAGAGACACCATTGCATTGAGGAGAAGAAACGTATCTTTTTCGTTTGTATTTTTTGTTGCCCTTTATTTTTGTTTCAATAAGAAAGCATTTGATTTACATATAAATAGCAGACATAAAATATGTGCAAGTATTAAGAAAGCATTTTATTTTAACATTAAAAGCAGCAAACATGAAAAGTTTTTAGGCTGTTGATTTTAAGGTAATAGAGAAAAAAGTGTGTTGAAATAAGAAATCATTTTATTTTTACATTAAAACAGCAAACAGAAAAAATTTGTTTTGCTCTTCATTTTAAGGTAATAAAGAAGAATAAGTATGTTGGTGAAATAAAACATCATTTTATTTTTACATTCAAACAGCAAACCTAAAAATTCCTTGGGTTTATTTTTCAGTTCATTTTTATTTAAAACAAAAGTTTTGGGTCTTGATTGGTAATAGAGGAAAATAAGTGTGTGCATGAAATAAGACATCATTTTATTTTTACATTCAAACAGCAAATATAAACAATTATTAGGTTTATATTTTTCTATCCTTTTCATTAATTTTTTCGTTTCCTTTTTGTTTCTCTTCATTAAAAAGTTATAGAAATAGTTTGAAATAAGATATCATTTTTTTTCACATTAAAACAGCTAATATAAACAATTATTAGGTTTATATTTTTCTATCCTTTTCATTAATTTTTTCGTTCCCTTTTTGTTTCTCTTCATTAAAAAGTTATAGAAATAGTTTGAAATAAGATATCATATTTTTTCACATTAAAACAGCAAATATAAAAATTTATTAGGTTTATTTTTCTTTCCTTTTCATTAATTTTTTCGTTTCCTTTTTGTTTCTCTTCATTATAAAGTTATAGAAATAGTTTGAAATAAGATATCATTTTTTTTCACATTAAAACAGCAAATATAAAAATTTATTAGGTTTATTTTTCTTTCCTTTTCATTAATTTTTTCGTTTCCTTTTTGTTTCTCTTCATTATAAAGTTATAGAAATAGTTTGAAATAAGATATCATTTTTTTTTCACATTAAAACAGCAAATATAAAAATTTATTAGGTTTATTTTTCTTTCCTTTTCATTAATTTTTTCGTTTCCTTTTTGTTTCTCTTCATTATAAAGTTATAGAAATAGTTTGAAATAAGATATAATTTTTTTTTTCACATTAAAACAGCAAATATAAAAATTTATTAGGTTTATTTTTCTTTCCTTTTCATTAATTTTTTCGTTTCCTTTTTGTTTCTCTTCATTATAAAGTTCACGCCACTTCCTGTATCGTTCACTCCAGTTCACGCCAGTTCCCGCACTGTTCACTCCAGTTCACTCCAGTTGGCGCATCGTTGTGCGTGCCAATGCGTGCCACAAACTTTAAACATTTCAAAGTTCTGGGCACGGATGGCACGCATTGGTACGCTCTGGCACGCGAGTTCCAGCACTGTTCACGACATTTTCACGACTCGTTCACGCGAGTTCGCGCATCAATGCATGCCAGTGCGTGCCACGAATGCGTGCAAGTGTCAGGTACCCTTAACTATCTAAATATTTGACCGTCATTTTTGACGGGTCTCGTACACTTTGAAGATTCGTTTTGTACAAAAGGAAATGTAAAGGAGAATTAAACCAAAGTCAATAAAAGACCCACTGTGAGACTGATGTCTTCCCTCATTGCATCTGATGCATATGTAAATAAACGTGACTTTATTCATGGCCAGATTACCTTTGCAAATTGCTAAGCTGCGTCGTTTTTCTTTTTTCTAAACATTTACAAAAGCTCTGTAAAAATTCCAGCTTTCGTATGCATCATTTCTGTCATCGAATGAGATTTCATAGCTAGAAAGATTTTTATTTTCCGTCGAATTTTCATTCGAAGAAAGACGAGATCGGATTTTATTCCCCCCCCCAAAAAAAAATCCATAATTTTTTCCTTATTGGAATTGCAGGTTAATTGTGAAGAAAAATTTGTAGATTAGGTCTGTATTTTAGATTTTATTAGCTTATTTGGTTTTCCAAAAATCAACAATCATTTAATTGTTTATCAAAATAATTAGATATTTTAATTTATTTCTTTGATTATTTAATTATTATTTCGTTTATTTTAATTATAATTGTTTTATTTATTTTCATTATTATTATTTTGTTTATTTTGATATTCATTATTATTGTTTTAATTATTTTATTTCATTTCATCATATTTGCGAAAGGACATTGCGATTGCAAGAAAAAAAAAACACTAGCTATAAACGTAAATTACACTTTTCTATTTATATGAACAAATTTATGAACATGCATTAGATAATTCCCACGTATACTGTATACAATATACACAGTTTACACGTGTTTATGTATTTACATATTCACATACGCTGATATGAATATGAATTAGCTTGTTATTAGACGGAATCAAAACCCGTTGGCCTTTCAAAGCGACGCAGCTGATTTTGACAAGGCTTTCCATTATTGGTATCCTGTTCAATAGACTTCGAGAATAAATAAATGCGTTTCATAATATGTCAGTAAACAATGCAACAATTCTGATTCCTTTCAACATATCGCATATTGAATAAGGGAATCATAAAGTGAACTAATATTCATACTTTATTACAATATGGGTTGACGTGTCAACAATGGCAGGTTAAATCTCTCTCTCTCTCTCTCTCTCTCTCTCTCTCTCTCTGACGATGAAGCTAGAGATCGTATGATCGAAAGCTGTGCAAATGTTTAGGGCTCCTCTATTGTGTTCTTAAATGTTAATGAGTTAGGAAGTACAAAACAGGCAAATTACTATTAATTTGCGTAACGGTCTGGTTAAATCTTGTTTATTGCCTGCCTGTGTATTATTTTTTTGGGAAAAAAATAATTAGAGCCCTTGAAGGATATATAATATATATATATATATATATATATATATATATATATATATATATATATATATTGTACAGTATATAGATACATACTTACATACATACATACATACATAAATATAAGTTTATATGTATATATATGAATATAAATACATTATATATGTATTTGTATATATATATATATATATATATATATATATATATATATATATACATTATATATGTATTTGTATATATATATATATATATATAATGTGTGTGTGTGTGTTTGCGCACACAAACACACACACACACACACACACATATATATATATATATACAACATAAAAAAAAGATGAAACAGAACAATTTCGTACAATTCATTTTATACAACAGGAAAAAAAAAGATGAAACGGAACAATTTCGTACAATTCATTTTTACAACAGGGAAAAAAAAGATAAAACAAACAATTTTGTACAATTTATCTCATACAACATGAAAAATAAGGATGAAACAATGTGTCATATCGTGAAGAAAGCTTTTTATCTATTCTTCCATTGTTATTGCTCTCTTGTTCAACTTTCGTCTTTCGAAGACAAATAAAGCCGTGTTAACAAAGTCCATTGAAAAGCCTCATGAGAATTCTTTGTGGAGGAGGAGGAAAGGGATCTCCTTCCCTCTCATCAAAGGACTCTTTCATAAAGGATGAAGCTGAAAGAAAAAAAAAGAGAGACGTTAAATGAAAGTTAACTTGTAAAAGACTGGGACTTCATTGTGGTGGTCGGTGGAAAAAGGACTTAATGGTGCACGAATTGTATACATGCACACATGTATGTATATTTATTGATAAAAACCTGTATACTGAGGAAATCATTGTATATTTTTTGAAACCTTACTTTGAAATTCTTTTTTAATTTCTTATGTTTTCTCATATTTTCAGTATTGTTCTCTCATCTGCTGACACTTATCTTGAAATGTTGGTCAAAAATTTAATGTCTATTAACTTTCTTGTATTCTCATCTAAATATCAATCTCAACCACCTTCATTCAATTAACTATTTGCGTGTGTTGTTTAAGAGTTTACTGTCTATGCTTTGCATACATATTTTCAAGAATACCAGAATATGTAATCCACCACGTAGTGCTAGATATGCCCCAAGTCTGACTTTCTAGTCATATATTTAGTAAGACTCGATACTACAACGTATTCTAGAAGTTTTATACAGAATTTGGCCAAATTGTGGAATGGTTATCCTATTCAATCAATTGTATCGGTGGAACTTGAGAAGTTGAAACTTCTGATTGCCATAAGTCTAGTTTCAGAGTTATGTTTTACCTTTTTTGTTTTTGTTCATGTTAATTAACTTAATTTTTTTGCTGCTTTTTTTCAATTCTGGGCTGGCTCTCCTGTTTGGCCTTTTTTTCAGCGAATCTTTTTTTTTTGTTGAACAGGCTGACACAATTTTCTTTTTACGAGCTAATATATGAGTGATCCATTTTCATGTTGTTACTGTTCTTAAGATATTTTAGTTTAATTATCCATTACTTATCCTGTAGTTTATTTATTTTATTTCCTCAGTGGGCTATTTTCCCTGTTGGAGTCCTTGGGCTTATAGCATCCTTCTATACTGACTCTGGTTATCGCTTCCCCCGCTAATATATATATATATATATATATATATATATATATATATATATATATATATATGTGTGTGTATATATATATACATTGACCTTGAGGCTTTGTTTGTTGCTTTTTTGTGTACCAGTCGAAGATAAATATGTCCCTCTTTTTAAACAAAGTAAGATGCACCGTTGATGGGCATTAACAAGGTTCAAAATGACATTGAGGTTACACCCTGTTCTCAAATAAGCTTCCTGAGAATCCGTCGTTTCCTGAGGCGCTACGCACTTATGAAAAATTCTTATAGTAAGGCAAACACACACACATACATATATATATATATGAATATATATATATATATATATATATATATATATATATATATATTTATATTATTTTTTATATATATGTGTGCGTGTATGTGTCTTTGAATAATTGTATTAGAGAGAAACTGGGACCAAAAGCCTATATTTTATCATCGGGTATATATAAGAGAATAACTGATTTTATCTAAATACTTGGGTGACATAAAAAGTAAAATAATGATTGTTTGATTCTCACATTTTATAAGTGCTTATGATGTTATTGACAATGAATACTAATTAACGTTATAACTTCTAAAGCATTAAGTTATTATCCAACTGAGCGATGCATGATATCGTTAATGACTATTAACGAAGAATGAGAAGCTGAGTGTTAATAACGAAAGAAATGTTGTGGTTTGGCTTTTGGTTTTCGCTATGGATTAATGACTAACACCAGACTGCTAAATTTGGTTGCAAGTTTTATTGACTCTTGATATCCAATGAGGTGTTTGGATGGGAATTAGTTTATAAATTCTCATCGATTTAATTGATTATGGTGTGTAATTGGATTCTGTGTCATAACAGGTATTATCTTGCTTTCATTGCGGGGTGTTATGAGTATGAAAATGGGCACATATTTCTTTGGTTTGATTTTCTTAGGTTGCTGAATAGCAAGAATATTTCTACAATATATTAAATGTTTCCTTTTCTCTTTCTTCCAACGTTTCATCTCGGATTACGTAAAACTGACTAACCCTTCATTGTCTCTTTGTGTTATATATATAATTTTTAAAATCTCTTTAAACCAGAATGAACTTTAGGAAATAAATGTTATATTTCTTTCAAACATGATTCCTCAAAAATATCTGCTTTAGAAATGACATCTCTCCTCTTTTATTCTCAATTTCTTAGCATTCTCCTCCTATTAACATTCTTCTCGTTATTCCCAATCTAATTTTTCTGTCCAATTTTGTTTGACCAGAACAACCCTCAGATCACCTTCCCCATGTCCTTTTTGTGTTCCCAGCGAATGTCCTTGTATATCTATCCCCTCTTGTCCTCCAAAGAGAAATCCCATAACTCGTGCTCCAACCATCGTTGCCCTTCCCCGGAGATCCCCGTCCCCAGCTCCTTGTGATCACTTTCCGAAGGTCCCCTCCACCCATATACCCATGGCCCTTTAGATATACTCTGAGAACATTTAAAGCAGCGTGCATTTACTGTACCTTTATTATATATTAATTCATCTCGTATACACCATGAAGATCCTCTGGCCCTAAGTTTTTCTTGATCCTGGAATTTTGGAAATCACTCCCACCCCCCCAACTTCTCATATCTTCTTCGAAGATCCATATGAGATTCCACCCCTTACCAAAATTCTGCTCTCCTGAGATCAATTTCAATAAGTCCCCAAATTTGCCCTCCTTGGAAGACCCCCCTTCGCCAACTGCTCTCTTATGTGTTTTAATTTGTCCCATCATCATCCCTTCTTATTCTATCCAATTAAACCCCCTTCCAAACACTCATGTACAATTGGACACAGAAATTCCTGGCACACCTTGCTATAAGGAAGTGCATCCTGTCACCCCATTACTGCGTGACGAGTAACCAGTGTTGTAGGGGAGACGACAACAGTCGTGGGTGGGGTTAAATACAGGAACTCGTCGCACAGTAAGGTATGACAGTGTGCACTTCCTCAGAGGGAGGTGCCAGGAAATCTTGTGTCCAACTGTACATGCGTAATGGTCTCTTTCGTAGACATCTGATGTCTGTCCTAAAATATTCCATTACTTCTCTTCTTTCAGTTCCTCCCTCCCCCTCCCCCTCCAACTGGTCCTCCTTCCCCCTCCCCCTCCAACTGGTCCTCCTTCCCCCTCCCCCTCCAACTGGTCCTCCTTATGCATATCTCCTTCCCCAGAGCCCATTATGAGTGTCTGGAAATTCCTCCTTTATTGCAGATATTCGGAATACTTTCATTGTCTTCATATGACTTAGTTTGGGAATCTGATAATGGGTTTTATCACTTTTAAAGAGGTGTGTGTTTAATTTGTCGATTGTTTTTAATAATGAATTACATTCAGGTTGCTTACTTATTCTCGGTCGTCAAGTATACTGTTGTTTATGAAAGTACATACCGGTAGCATTTTTTCAGATGGTAATAATGATGATGAAAATAAAACAGTATTGATTGCAAGTTAGGATGGCTATAGGCAAAGCTGTTTTTAAAGGAAAGTCAGTGCTTGCTTGGTGAGTCTTTTATTCGGATAAGTAGATTTGCATAAACACTTTCATAATAGGCAAATCTATTGATGTAAGATTTAATAATGTTCTTGAAACGATTAATGTCCAGAAACCTTGTGCATATTGTTAAGGAACCGTATCGACGATATGAATTCCGGTATGGTAATTTTATTTACCTTGAAATGCTACAGAAGTAATATCTAACATTGTCATGCAGTGACCTGCTAGTCAAATAATGTACACATACATACATTACAGTTACATATTTGCTCACATAAAGTATTACCTCAATACAATATGAATCCTACGACAACGAATGGAAGAATTTGAAAAGAAAAATAAAGAGATATCCTTCAGTATCTCCGTTTCGAAAAGAGACGTCTGTCTCTTGTTCGAGATTCCCGAAAACCTCATTAACCTTCATCTAAAATTTATGGAGTCATCTGGGGACAATGACCCACTTCAGCTGCGTTTTCGAAGAAATATCTCCTGCTTTTCCAACCCCCCAGATGAATTGGTGCGCTTCAACTCGTTCTTATTAGTTAGTTTCCCGTGGGAGACAATTTTTGTGTTATGGCTTGGGAGAGTGAAACGAAGAATATATATATATATATATATATATATATATATATATATATATATATATATATATATATATATATATATATATATATATATATATATATATATATATAATGCTAAAATCAGATTTTCTTAAAACATCTATCATTTAGAATATATAATTATTCGATAATAATTTATAATTGTGTGAAATTCCATTTAATTATATATCCGTCAATTTTGTATAGTTTTTAATAAAATTTTTATCCTTGGCCGTCAAATATTTTGATTAACCGGATTTATTAAAAAGAAATTATCCGTCAATTTTCATATATTTAGGAGACATCATTCTCGATCATTGTCAGTCAGTTTAATAACCAAAGGATAATCTCTCTCTCTCTCTCTCTCTCTCTCTCTCTCTCTCTCTCAGTTGTAACTCCATCTGCTACCTCAGCCCAGTTCTGATGTTAGATCTGACTACGGTGCTGCCAGAAACCAATACAAATGGAGACCAAATTTAAATGAGAGGACTCGACGAGGTAATGCCCCACCCATGATGTTGGACCCCTCCCCCCATGATGTTGGAACCCCCCCCCCCATGATGTTGGAAACCCCCCCCCCATGATGTTGGACCCCCCTCTCTCTCTCTCTCTCTCTCTCTCTCTCTCTCTCTCTCTCTCTCAGAAAGTCACATCTTAAGAGGCTTATCTATCTATCGATCTATCTATCTG
>NC_090752.1:95160157-95165157 GCF_036898095.1 Palaemon carinicauda | reverse complement strand
TGAAATCATTTCTATCAACACTTGGTTTAGAACTCTTGAATGTATGAACAGAAAAATCTACATGCAAATGGTCCTTCCACTAACTTTTCTGGGACGCCATTCTGCGCAAAACTTCGTAAATCCTACTTTAGCAAGAAACTGCGAGTTCCAACTTTTGCTACTCCAGACTGCTATAACACATGAAAGCAAACAGAAATCAAAATACCTTTTTGGGTTTCGTATAATAAAACAAATTTTAATTATATACTAACTTCTTAATGTCCACGCCAAGTCCCTTCATCCGCGATACTTCGTTATCACACATAGTAGGAGTGAGGAGAGCTTAAGAGGAACCTGTTAGCGGGAGAAGATCAAGAGAGAGGCAGAAAATTAGATGGCGAGATAAGATGAACGATGTTATGGAGAGAAGATGTTTGGTGGAAGGGATGCCTTTGTGCAGATACACCAGTTAGTGAATGTAACTAACTTTATTTGTACGGAGAATGAGTATATATACAACCCGTTCAAGTCAAAAATAGCACAAAAATTCAACCAGGAGTTGGAAATGAGAAAGGAAGTCCGCACCAAGGATTGGCAATATGACGTCAGCCACGAGAATCGGTCAGTTATATTTGACGTTTCCAAACAATAATGTGAGGGTTTCATAACCGTTGGCAGCTACCAGTCGGATGTTGGCAGACTTAGAAAGACTACGTCGTGTCCTGGAAAGTGGCCTTGGTGGAAGAAAACAGTAAGCACCCATTTCTAACAAAATTCGCACGCCCTTACCTGCATCATGTAAAAGGAAAAGTTTAGTGACAGGGAGGGCACTGCCGCAAGCAATGACCTTACAATTTTTCGGCCACTGATAACCTTTCACACAGTTCTTCGGAGCAGCCCCGAATCTGGATTGATAGTAGCATAACTGTGGCCGATGGCATCAGGAAGTGGCTGTAGAGGTCGTTGGTTTGGATGTAAGCGAGTGGTGGGTAGTTTTGTCGCTGTTCCGTCATGTCATGCGGCGGGCATCTGTCCTACCACACTCACCTCATCTTCGGTCGATGTTGAATAGTTGTCTACTTCGTCAGGAAGGGAGGCGTTGATAGAGGACTTGAAGGTGGTGAAGTGGCTGTCCATTAGGGGGTCGACTTTGGTCATCAGGTCCTTCATGGGCAAAATATCGACATCGGGGATGGCAACGGGTACAGGTGCAGGGGTCGTACTCAGAGGGCATGCAGTAGATTTACTTCACTGTGGTAGATTGCAGACAAGTGATACGGGTCATTTCCCTGATGACCAGTGAAACTTGTTGGCGCTGTAACGGTTGTCGACGTTGAAAAAGTTTCGCTATGCAGGTGGCTGGCGATGGTTATTCTGTTTTCGGAAAGATACTGAGGTGAACCATAGAATCCTATGAGGTTACGGAGACAAAGTCTACATAGTTATCTAGATGGACACTATCCAAGATCACACACACACACACACACACACACACACACACACACACACACACACACCTGCACACAGGTTGAGACTGAGAGAGATGTAGAAACTAGTTTAGGAAAGGAACAACATTAGTGAAAGAATATCAGTAAATAAGTAAAAGAGATATTAACATAAAAAAGGGAAAATTTATTTCTTATGTAAACCATTATTTGAAACTTCATTCAGGCTCAGAAAACGTCGGTAAACAGCGAAAAAGTTATGTTACAGACAAAGACGTCCAAATTGTTTACAGTATGAAATGGAACAATAAAATGCTGACAGAAGTACCTGTCCCTTTCCATTTATTAGTTATTCAGTCTGTGGTTTTTATTATTTTTTTTCGATTATTTTAATTTAACCTACTTTAATGAATTTATTTATTAATGATACATTAAATTTAACCAACTTTAATCATATTACATTTTCTTCGGCCTTAATCCATTAAGTTATTCGTGTCTAGGTATGAAATACTTGAGCATAATACAGAAACAATAGAATGACCAATAAAGCAGCTAACCTCATACTACTGCTATTACTTTTGCATTATTGAAATATTGCCCTAATAAGAGAGCCATCTGTTCGTTTTTCCATATTGTCTGTCCATCATCATTCGTGTTCGATCGTGTGTGAGAACTTCGTCGTTCACCATGAAATAGAATTTGAGGGTCATTGGTTAAGAATGAGCGGTTATCCATTTGGTTTGTATTTTCAAAAAAAAAAAAATTTAGCTCACAAAACCACTGTGCTTGATAAACAAAATTGTATACATGTTTGAGGTCATATCTTGAAAATAATATAAGCACTGTATAATAATATGAATTCCTTGTATTTAAAAAAAAACTTATTTTTAGCTGAGAATACTACTAGGCTTGATAAACAAAATTTGATACACGTTTAAGGTCACATCTTGAGAATATAGGCGCTTATACTAATATACGCAACTTTATAAAAAGTTCTAATCTTTAGTTTTATTTAGGTAAGCAGAGAATATTCAGCTGGTTGTTTTAAATTCCATAGCCATATGTCTATGTCTATGAAATGGACTTATCATTGAAGCTGGGTACTTAGAAGAAAAACATTTGTAGTTATTAACGAGTTGTTATTGTCTGGGATAATTTCATGAATTGCCCTCCATCACAATTCAAGTTCTCGGTAGCCTGACTTCTTTTTCGTTATTTTCATTTATTTTCTAATTTATTTAACTAGTGACATTGTTCTTTAATCTATGTTTTACTAAAGCTACTTGATATCTGAATCTTGAACTAATATATTCACCAAGCTCTTGGTTTTTCTAATGCTAAAATGTCTTTCTTTTCCTTCTTGGTATAACCTCAAATGTCCCTTTCCTTATTTTATTTAGTGCATAAATTCTCTTCCAAAACATAATCGTCCACTTACGAACAAGAGCCCGTTGTAGTATAAGGCAGCCTTAATCTATCATAAACAGCAGATAGATTGAGTTGGAAAAGTATTGTTTAACATCAGTGAACACTCCGCGAGTGCTTCTGACATTTAGTTTCCCAAAATTAGAAGCTTAAAAGAACACCATTGTTAATGATGCCATTATTATTATTATTATTATTATTATTATTATTATTATTATTATTATTATTATTATTATTAGCTAAGCTGCAACCATAGTTGGAAACCTGGATACTATAAGCCCAAGGGCTCCCGCAAGGAAAAATAGCCCAATGAACAATTAAAATAACACATTTTAAGAACAGTGATAACATTGAAATAGATCTTTCATAAATAAACAGTAAAAAAAGAGACATGTAAGCCTGTTCAACATAAAAACATATGCTGTAAGTGGGATAGTCAAGGAGATATTTTGGACAGCAAATACTTTCAAGAATAAATGAAACCCCAAAAAAAACAACAGTACGAAAAAAAATCTATCTTGTCCAGAGGAATTGGTTCTTGGAGGCTTTTTCGATCTCCCCCAGAAATATCCATTTGAGCTTCTGAGAGAAAAAAAAGGGTGGAAATTCTCCCAGTGGCGTTTTTCGACTCCAGTTAACCACGACTCCGGTTTTTCATCTCCTTGAGATTTATGGACGACTGACGTAAAGAGATTTCTTACTTATTTTTTTCTTTGTGGTCATCTGTCGCCAGAGGCTTTGGAGATTATAGGGATTGTTATAGGTTTCGAACCCCAGCCGAGTGTGACGTGTGGGATGTAAGCGGTAGGAAAATTCTGCTGAGTAAAACCGTGAATATATTGAGTTCTTTATTGGTAAGAAAAAAATTTAGTCATAAGAATTGGTAAGAGACAAAACGAGAGAGACTGGTGTTCATTGTCAGTATTCTGGAGAAGTTCAATAATAATAGGTTACTAAATTTTTCTGGGTTGGAGAAACGAGGTGAAGATATATAAGTACAATTTTCAAATGTAAAACCCAGAGCATTTCTAAACAAATACACACACTCATATATATAAATACACACACACACACACACACACACACACACACACACATATATATATATATATATATATATATATATATATATATATATATATATATATATATATTTATATTCTATATTATTTCTCTTCCTCTTGTTTTGTTACAGTTTTTACAGTTCATATAGGAGATATTTATTTATAACGTTTTTACTCTTGAAATATTTTAATTTTTGCATGTTTTCTTTCCTCACTGAGGTATTTTTCCTGGTGGGGTCCCTGGGTTTATAGCATCCTGCTTTTGCAACTAGGGTTGTAGCCTAGCAAGTAATTATAATATATATATATATATATATATATATATATATATATATATATATATATATATGTGTGTGTGTGTGTGTGTTTGTGTGTGTGTATGTATGTATGTATGTATGTATGAATTATATCCCTTTCTGAGTGGAGATATTCTAAAGTGGTGAAAGGGTCTGTGTATTGCCATGATCAGCAAACTGTACTAGTCAGGCCCACCCATTCCAAGTTGGTTTGCTGTGAGTGATCAGACGAAAGTCTCCCTCCATCACCTAATCCGCAGTTGCCAGCGTAATGATGAAAATTAGCCAAAACGTAGACATGAATAAAGACATGTCCAAGACCTTTGTTTTACTGTTGACTAGAAACTAGTGCATTTGTTGTAGTTTATTTAATTATAGCCACGAAAGGAAAAACTAAAAGACTTGATTGGAGTTAGTAGTACTTGGTGACCTCTGTTAATGACAGCAATAAGACTAAAGTATTAAATCCAATCAAGTCTTTTCACCCTCGTGGCTATAATACATATGTTCATACTGTATCAACTGTCATGATTTCTACATGCAGTATATATGTATGAATGTGTGTAATCTAAAAAAAATCGTACATTGTTCCTGTCACATATCGAAGATAGAATAGCTGTTATTCCATTTTGTTAATAGCCTCCATACTTTATTTCAGACAGTAAGAATTAATGGTTTTGACTAAAACAATGGAACATTTTGAGCTCGTACAGTGTCCCAGGATTAATGTTTTCAATATATTCTAAAGTCATTTGAAAGTAACGTACTATGGTTCCTTGCATATATATATA
>NC_090752.1:95147657-95155157 GCF_036898095.1 Palaemon carinicauda | reverse complement strand
TACCCCCTCCCAAACATTGCCGACGTGACCTCCTACCTGCACAAAGCGAAGGTTTTCTCTACGCTCGACCTCCTGAAGGGGTATTATCAGGTGCCTATGAACCCAGAAGACATCCCCAAGACTGCCATCACCACTCCGTTTGGTACATACACCTTCAATTACTCCTGTTTTGGCCTTCGTAATGCTCTGGCCACGTTTCAACGTCTCATGGATGGCATCTTAGGAGACCTCCCTTTCTGTGTATGTTATGTGGACGACATACTTGTGTTCTCCTCCTCAAAAGAGGAACACCTCCGTCACCTGCGCATCGCGCTCGACCGCCTGCAACAAAACGGCCTTGTAGTCCGGTACGACAAGAGTACCTTTGGTGCCAACAAAGTGTCGTTATTAGGGCACCGTATCACTCCTGAAGGAGTCCATCCCCTCCTTGAGAAGGTAGCAGCCGTTCAGAACTTCCACGCGCCCTCGATGGTCAAAGCTCTGCAGGAATTCTTGGCCATTATCAACTATTATCACCGTTTTCTGCCAGCCATTGCCGCCACTCTTGCTCCCCTCTACGCCTCCCTCAAGGGCAAGCCAAAGGACCTAAAGTGGGGTCCCCTTCAAGAAGCAGCCTTCTGCAATGCAAAGAAGGCCCTATCAACTGCTGCGGCTCTCACTTTTCCTATCCCACATGCCCCTCTCCTCTCCACCGATGCCAGCGACATCGCTATTGGTGCAGTACTTGAGCAGGTGGTCAACGGCTCGCCCCGCCCATTGGCCTTCTTCAGCAGAAAACTGTCCAAGGCAGAATCGGGTTATTCTACCTTCGATCGAGAATTGCTGGCGGTGCACTTGGCTGTCCGTCACTTTCGGCATTTCTTAGAAGGTACGCCCTTTGTCATTCGCACAGACCACATGCCTCTGGTGCACGCCTTCACTCGACAGTCTGACGCCTGGTCCGCCCGTCAACACCGACATCTCTCCGCCGTGGCTGAATACAATTGCACCCTTCAATACATCCCTGGGAAAATGAATCCCGTTGCCGATGCCCTGTCAAGAAACACGTTGGCTGCCGTTCAACTGGGATTGGATTACAACGCCCTGGCTGAAGCCCAACGACAGGATCCAGAGTATCAAGCATGTAGTACATCCTGCACGTCCCTCCGTTGGGAAGATTTCCCCCTCGAAGACTCCAACACCACCCTCCTCTGTAACGTCAGTACTGCCAAACCGCGACCTTGGATTCCTGCTCCCATGCGCCGACAGGTGTTTGATTTCATTCATGGCCTTTCACATCCCTCGTGCCGTTCTACTGCACAGCTGCTGAAGGCAAAGTTCATTTGGCACGGCATTTCTAAGGATGCTAAGGATTGGGTCCGCGCCTGTACTTCTTGCCACACTTCCAAAGTACATCAACACACGGATTCAGGAGTGGGCACTTTTCCTCAACCTCAGCGTCGTTTCGCACTCATTCACGTCGACATTGTAGGCCCCCTACCCACATCACAAGGACATGGTTACCTGTTTACCGTCATCGACCACTCCACTCGTTGGCCTGAAGCCATTCCCATGGAAACTGCAACGTCCGCCTCATGTACATCTTCCTTACTCTCTGGATGGATTGCAAGATTTGGTATCCCTGAGCATATTACTTCTGACAGGGGAACCACTTTCACCTCTCAATTGTGTACTTCATTAGCGAATCTCCTGGGCATCACCCTACATCAGACAACGGCCTACAACCCCGCTGCCAATGGAATGGTTGAACATTTTCATCGCACCCTCAAAGCAGCTTTGATGACCCGCTGCAAGGATTCCAACTGGTTTACTCAGCTTCCCTGGGTCCTCCTGGGACTAAGGACCACTCCTAAAGACGCCCTCGACGTCTCGGCAGCTGAAATGGTGTATGGCGACCTGTTGGTCGTCCCTGCCGAATTTTTTCCCCAGCGCATACGTCACGTCGTGGGAAAATTTACTCCCTGCCGCCAGACTTACAGGCCCCCAGCGAAGCATCACCTACCAACAGACTTGCACTCTGCAACGCACGTCTTCCTGCGCAACGACACTTGCAAGCCACCGCTAACACCCCCTTACACTGGCCCTTTCCTTGTGATCCGACGCAGTCCGAAAGCATTCCTACTAAACATTTGTGGCAAAGAAGACTGGGTCTCCATTGATCGTCTAAAACCTGCTTATCTTCTGCCAGATGACCCGCCTACAGTTTGCCTCTCTAGATCAGGGCGCCCTATTTAACATGTACAATATGTCATTTTTTTTGGGGGGGGTATCCATGTACCAACCGTGTGTCACACGATCGTACATAGATTATTTTGTATATATTATGCTTGTATCTGCGCTCTTCCCTCGCACTAATAAGAACCTGAATAAACATGTCTCTGGTTTTCCTTTGTAACATTGTCTGTCTTGTGAACAAGAAAATTCCTGTTGCCTTGAGGTTTTGTATATAAAGGAGAGTGTTCTATAATAAAGTTACTCAGTTGATTGCTTCCTGCCTTTGAGTCACAACCTTTCTCTCGGCCCGTCACATCAAGGACATCCCAAGAGTCCTTTATAACGAAAGGGTAACCCTTTTGGAGTTGCTCTTTCAGTAGGAAAAAAGAAAGTTGATGAAACGGTGATAGATGTTAGTATTGTTGTTGTAGTGAATGACCTAATAATTATTATCAATATTATTATTATTATTATTATTATTATTATTATCATTATCATCATCATTAGCACACATATTTGTAGTTTATGATTGATAAAGGGGGGAATTTTACCCTTGTAATAGTCCATCTAAATATGCCCTTTCTAAGTTTGCATCCTTCTTGAATAACTTGTGCTAAGTAATTAATTGATTTCTCAACAGATTTTGTTTTCAGTTGCCAGGCAGGTCCCTTGTCCTTTGATTTTATGATACATCTTATTCAAAATTGTCTTGGTGTACTTAGATAAAGAAAACCGGATTTTTTTTACAGGAACCTGTAATCAAGAAAGTCTGTTGTAACTGGGCTATATTTTTCTTGTTGGAGTCTTTGGGCTTATAGCATCTAGCCTTTCCAATTAGGGTAGTAGCTTAGATAATAATAATAATAATAATAATAATAATAATAATAATAATAATAATAATAATGATATTGTAATGATGCAGTATTCAGTTCTCTCATGCTGTTAATGTTTATGTAAATAATGGAAAAAATACGAATAATGGTGAAAATGTGTGTTGAATCAGAACTGCATTTTCATTGCCGTTTTTCTTTTTGCAGAAATATTTGCGGAGACAGAGATGACCTCGTAATCTCCCTTCCTGCAACGCTCTGTGCAACAGGGACTTTCCAATTGCAACTGGGGTCGATGCATCTTGCAGGCCAAGTTCTCTTCGTCAGAGGTGTGTGGTGCGTAAAATTTTATCTTGAAGTCATTTCAGTATATTTGCTCGCATGTTAAGCCAGATTCTCTCTCTCTCTCTCTCTCTCTCTCTCTCTCTCTCTCTCTCTCTCTCTCTCTCTCTCTCTCTCTCTCTCTCTCTCTCTCCTAAATGGAAAAAACGAAAAACGGTAAAATATTTTTCCTCAAATGAATGTTGCTTCCACTTCCTCATTTATTTAGGCAAAAAAAAAAAAAAAAGAAAAAAAAGAATAGAATTATTTATGAAAAAAAGACGGCCCTGAAATACATCTCCCTGTAGGCAATTATCTTTTACATTCGCCAGTTATTTATGAAAAAAATATAGGACTCAAAAGCGACCTCACATTTCCCTTTAACAAACTGAAAAGAAAGAATAAGCGAAAATATATATTTCCTGATGCGTGACGTTCCATTTCAATTGCCAAATTATTTCGACAAAAAAAGGGACTTAATTATGTTGGTAAACAAATTTAAAAAAGGACATTTACGGGAAAATGCAATTTTTATGCGCAATATGGCTTTAGGTTCGTTTAATACTTTTCAAAAAAAAAAAAGAATTCATTTCTAGCAAGTGAATATTGGTTTTTATTCACTACTGTAAATGTATATATCGTCTGGTTTACATGACAAAATACGTAAATATTAGTAAGCTGAAATCCACATCATAACTTTCATGTGTTTTTCATATTCAGTTGAGGAGTTTTTTTTTTTTTCACTTATGGGCAAAACCATGACCACAAATCCGTTTTTCTTTTGATTTAATTGTAATTTTGTATGTATATATATATATATATATATATATATATATATATATATATATATATATATATATATATTGTAAAATCCATCTGGACTGGCAATTAAATTTCCTTAAGTTTCTAAGACTTAAAACACACTAAAACAGATGGATTTTTTATCCCTTTAGAAATTAAGAATTCTTTGAATCTGGAATAAGAAAATAGAAAGAGAATTCTGGAGTTTTGAATTTAAGATGAAAACCACCGAATGTAGAAATTCGAGGGTTTCTGATTTCAGTGTAATTTATTGTGTGATGTTGAAACTCCAGAGTACTGGACCCGCTATCATAAATGTAATATCAAGAATGCGAAGCTTACTAATACTTTTGTAGTAACTGCTGTACGTGACCCGTCATCAGTATTTTCATGAATGTGCGCACACGGGTACAGAGACTTAACACTTCAAACCCCCTCCCCCTTTTAATAACAACAAACACGGCCGTTTCGGCAATTTGTTGGATATTGTGGTATCCGAGTGTACCTCTCGGGGTATCCCCCTCTCACCAGGGTATGGCTATTCCTCACCTATCCGAGGGACAGTGGGAGACGTGGACATCAAGTACTTACACGTTTGGTAATGCCGCTCAGCGTGACAGGGAATATATATATATATATATATATATATATATATATATATATATATATATATATATATATATATATATTATATTTTTTTTTTCAAAAAGGCCCATAAGAGAAACACAGGAAATAAATAAATCACTATATTTCGGTCAATAAACATTGACCCTCTTCAGGATGTAAAGTAAAAATGAGAAATACAGTGGAGAGTGACGGTTTATATAGGAAAGCAAAAGGGTGTGCTTAATTGTTCTACAGTTGTTATAATTGCTGGAAGGATTAGCCAAATTTAATTACATCCAGGTTTGTCTTCTTATTGTTGAACCGCTCGGAGGATGTCTTGACCTCTGATGCATATCTGGTGGTCGGTCTCCGAGGATTATTTTCTTAATGATAGGGTTGAGAAGAGTATTTTCCACTGTGTCAGCCTTCCATTGGCCGCCAGATAGGTTCATTGTGTTTGATTGATTTATGATGGCTGATTCCAGTATTTTCTCTCTGAACAGACAGGTACTCTTAAAAAGCAAAGACGACTCACTCCAGTTAATCTGGTGCCCTAAACCTCTAAGGTGAACGAAAATCCCTGAGTTTTCATAGCCATACCTAACAGATCTTTTGTGTTCGGATAATCTTTGAGATAGCGAACGGCCCGTTTGCCCAACGTAGACTTTTTCACAATCCCCACATGGTACTTTATAAACGCCGGATTCTATCTCTTTTATTTTGATAAACATTAATAAGGGCGCTTGCTATGGTCTTGGGATATGGAAAAACAAAGGGGTTCTCAGTTTTGATATTATTTGTTATATTTTTCATACCTTCTATATATGGGAGTTTTATCTTATTTTTAAAATCTCTTTGGTTAGTAACATGATCTTTATAATATATCGTGTTGGCTTTGTTGATGGCCTTTTCTATGACGTGCGTCGGGTAAAATAGGTGGGCGAGTTGTTTACGAGTTATTTCGAATTCTTTACTTAGGTAGGCTTGGGAACAGATTCTCAAACCTCCAAGAAATAAATTACAAGCTACTCCAATTTTTACTGAAATGTCGTGATAACAAAATGTTTATCAAAATAAAATAGATATAGAATCCGGCGTTTATAAAGTACCATGTGGGGATTGTGAAAAAGTCTACGTTGGGCAAACGGGCCGTTCGCTATCTCAAAGATTATTCGAACACAAAAGATCTGTTAGGTATGGCTATGAAAACTCAGGGATTTTCGTTCACCTTAGAGGTTTAGGGCACCAGATTAACTGGTGCGAGTTGTCTTTGCTTTTTAAGAGTACCTGTCCGTTCAGAAAGAAAATACTGGAATCAGCCATCATAAATCAATCAAACACAATGAACCTATCTGGCGGCCAATGGAAGGCTGACACAGTGGACAATACTCTTCTCAACCTTATCATTAAGAAGATAATCCACGGAGACCGACCACTCGATATGCATCAGAGGTCAAGACATCCTCCGAGCGGCTCAACAATAAGAAGACGCACCTGGATGTAATTAAATTTGGCTAATCCTTCCAGCAATTATAACAACTGTAGAACAATTAAACACACCCTTTTGCTTTCCTATATAAACCGTCACTCTCCACTGTATTTCTCATTTTTACTTTACATCCAGAAGAGGGTCAATGTTTATTGACCGAAATATAGTGATTTATTTATTTCCTGTGTTTCTTTTATGGGCCTTTTTGAAAAAAAAAACATGTTAAACTGTTTGATTACAGTTATAAGTAAGACACACACACACACACACATATATATATATATACAGTATATATATGTATATATATATATATATATATATATATATATATATATATACAGTATATACATATCTATACACATATATAAATATATATATATATATATATATATATATATACAGTATATATATATATATATATGTGTGTGTGTGTGTGTGTGTGTATATATAAATATATATATATATATATATATATATATATATATATATATATATATATGTATATATGTGTGTGTATATGTGTGTATATATATACATGTATATGTATGTATATATATATATATATATATATATATATATATATGTGTGTGTGTGTGTGTATATATAAATATATATATATATATATATATATATATATATATGTATATATGTGTGTGTATATGTGTGTATATATATACATGTATATGTATGTATGTATGTATATATATGTATGTATATATATATGTATATATATATATATATGTATATATATATATATGTATGTATATATATGTATATATATATATATATATGTATGTATATATATATATATATATATATATATATATATATATATATATATATATAGCCTGACACTTACTCTTTATTATATAGGGGAGATTAAGAGATATGAAATGCGATGATACCTAATCTCAACCTTTTAAATGTGAAATCAGGAAGCCTGAATTTTTAGTCTCTCGAGTTAATAAGTGGGCTGTGAGGAATCTATAGTCTCCTTAGTTCAGTGTAATATGTGTGAGATAAGGTGTCTGGTGAAGGTTACGGAGAAAATAGAGAAGCTATGTCCTCTTCATGACTAAAACATCAGGTATAATACCTGTAATAGACATTAGAGGCGTCTTCGGTCATCTTTCGACGTGAGGGCTAAACTTATGTTATTTTCTAGGCTAAACTTATGTTAATTTCTTGGCCAAACTTGTTACTTTCATGGCAAAACTTAGGTTTTTTCTTGGCTGAACG
>NC_090752.1:95122657-95137657 GCF_036898095.1 Palaemon carinicauda | reverse complement strand
TGATGGAGCTAAAATCAAGACCCATCTTTTGTCCTCGCAGAAGTCCTTGAGAAAGTTGACGTTCGTCTGGTCAATCGCCTTCGTTTCCACCAAACTTTTGCCATTAAACTTTTCCCAAAGTTATCCCGATTATTTCCCTCCCGACTCTCTGTTCCTCCATCTTCATTTCTGAGGTCTGTCTTTATTTTGTCTTGATTTGTGGTGATTTTTGTTGAGTGTCTTAGAGCGTTTACTTATTTTGTTTTTCTCGACAAAATTTTGTCTAGAGAATTTAGAGTTTGTGGAATTTGTATTTTTTAACATAATTTATCGTTTTTGTGGTCCTCATGGACTTCCGAAATGTATGCTAGTTGAGCAACTTTGATAAAGCATGTGTGTATATATATATATATATATATATATATATATATATATATATATATATATATATATATATATATATACAGTATATATATATATATATATATATATATATGTGTGTATATATATATGTATATATATACATATATATATATATATATGTATATATATACATATACATATATATGTATATATATACATATATATACATATATATGCATATATATACATATATATATATATATATATATATATATATATATATATATGTGTATGTATATATATGTATATATATACATATATATACATATATATGTATATATATATATATACATATATATATATATGTATATATATATATATATATATATATATATATATATATATATATATATATATATATATCCCATATTAAGATACCAACATTAGAGAATTATAGCCTCCTTTATGGAATGGCTAGACGGTTTGGCGTTATATCTTTCTTTAGATGCTGATCTTTTCTTTGCCTACACTTATATCAAATAGTCTGGATACATTCCTTACTCATTGCGTTCTTTCCTCACATACCTCACAAATAAAAGCCTGGCACACGTTGCAAGCTTGAGCAGATAGTGACTTTTCTGTGTCTATTGGCCAAATGACAAGGATATAAGGAACTCTTTAGTACGTAAATCAAACCAATTTTGTATAGTTTTGGACAGTGCCAGAGCCATCGATCCATAGTCTTTTTCATTACTGTCCTCTCTATTTATATTCATATTGCTATTGCTATATTTTGATATTTCTCTTTTATAGCTTATTCTTCTTTGTTTCTTTTTCCGTTATCATTGCTATCCATGCTGGGGCTTTTATGCTTTTACCATTCTGCTTTTTATAACTGTGAACTTTTAATGTCTGTGATAGTAATGGTAATATATTTTAAAGCCCATTCCATTGCCTCTTGTCTTCATGAATATTGAGGCCCTCCTATTCCAACTACTCCATTCCAGCAGGTCAGGTGTGCCCTGTTTTTATTTTCTTCCAGATCCCCTGATGGTCCACTGTTTTTACATCTGTGTCATCCTTTAATGAAAATTCAAAATAATTGCATATTTACGTAAATTTTGTTTCATATAATACTGTATATCCAAATAATTTTTCAAGGGAGTAAAATGCAAGTAATAACCTTGATAGAATTAGAAGTACGTTAGTTAGAATGCGAACTTATAAAGGATATCGTTAGCTAACTTGAAATTGTGTTAGTGGGCATTGCTATGTTGGGCTAGAGTAAATAAAGGTTAACTTGGTTTCGTCCACAGCTTGACCTTTCTAGTTTTAGGTCCTCTTGGTGAAATCACAGCAGTTGACCAGGATCGCAGTGGGAAAGGTCGTTAACCATTCATACTGTGATCCTTTCCTATTGGTGGGTTATGTTGATAATCTTCCTTATATAATAAAAAGCATATATATATATATATATATATATATATATATATATATATATATATATATATAATCACGCGCCCGTATTGCTTGTGAGTCCGGCCTTGCTTTATGAACTCTGGGCAGTAACACAAAGGATAATAATGGTAGGTCGCCAGTCGGTAATAAGACAAGGAATATCGACAAAATAGATATATTTACAACATTTAGATAAAAAATAGTAAAAAAGGGGAGCACAACAGATAATTATTGGTTATTTTAAGTAAACCACGAGGTACTTCACTGGAATTGGATTGTCACGAGCTCACGCGGAGTTAGTAAAGCCGTGGAAGATTTTCAGCACTGCGATCTCATTCCCTGGAAAGGGAAATAAATCAAATTATTAACGGAACACTTACTTCTATAGGCTGGGAACATGGGGAAGTCGTGTGGTTAAAATGTTTAAGCAAATTGAAAGTGCAAACTTAGGATTTAAACACTACACATGGGAAACAACACTGTCACAGGGTGAATTAATTAATGTTAGGAGGAAACGGCACACGTGGTTGGGACACAAGGAATAGGATAAAAAGGTTCAGTGGTTAGGATCTTTCTTTAAAGGATGAAAGGAAGAACTGGGATGTGATAAGGAAGGGATAGAAGGATGGGTAAGGATGATGAGGATCTCAAAATCAGACACCTTACCTTAGTAAAATGGACTCTGGTTTCTCCCTTGTGGAGGATATGTCAGGTCCATCCTCCCTGATGTCTTGAGGACGAAGAGAGGTGATGTTCCTCTCACGGATGTTGGTTAGAGAAGAAGGGTGATGTTCCTCTCACGGAGGTTTGGTAGCGGAGAAGGCATCCCAGTTGTTCCTGGGTCGACTTACTCCACTTGGCCCCCAATTGGGGGTGGGGCAGGGGGGAAATTGGCCTGACCACTGTCCTATTGCTTAGGCCTTGTCACGTGTCCCGACACCCCCATCAATGGGCCTCCTGGGTTTCTCCCGGATTCTTTGTGGCGGCGTTTTAACGGCCACGTGGTTTGATGATGTCTGGAACGAGACCTTTCGGGAGTAGACTGGTATAGGATGATTGGAGGAGGAGGGGGGGGGGGGGTTGAGACTCTGGGTAGGGTCCCAAAGGTCGTGACCTGTCGACCCAGTCCTTGCTGGTGTCTTTGTTTGAAAAAAGGTGGCGCAATAACCGCCATTAATAACAATATATATATATATATATATATATATATATATATATATATATATATATATATATATATATATATATATATATATATATATCTCTGGTCACCCTCCCCAGCAAGAGTCTGTCTTTCTCCGTCCCTCGGTTAGGGAGGAGAGAGTAGTCATACCCTGAGAGGCGTTGTAGTTAAGAAAGGGGGAAGGGGTGGGAAGGGTAGAATTTGCGTGTGTATTCATATCTATGTAGATATTTAGACGTCATTTTAACGGGTCACGTACACTAATGTAATGTTAATTAAAATGAAATATGGGAATAGGACTAACAACATGGAAGCTTCTAGTGATAACATTTAATAAGGTAATTTCCCTCTTATCATCATATCTAATAAGAAAATATCTTATCATGACGTCGTACAGAAATTACCGTCTTATCTTGAATACAGGTTGGTTGATTATCATGTTATTTAATTTGAAAATTATTTTCTTATCATATCTGGTAGGAATATTATCTTGTAATTATGGTGGCTGGTAGGAACATCCTTTTCTTATCTCGAGGGCTGATAATAAAGTTATCTTATTGTGATAGTTATAAATGAATTTCTGAAATTTGTTCATCATTTATGAATAGGGTATGAAATGACTGGGTTCTTAGATTATAAGAATATCAAGAATAGGAATTTAGAATTATGTCTTCACTGTCCTTCAATTTTTGTGCTTGATGCTGCTAAATGCGCTAATGTTAATCAGGTTAGCACTTCAAAGCACCCCATCAAAAAGGGGTATTTGAATTTGCTTTCAGAGTTTTCCTGATTACATGCAAATTTTTGTGCTTGATTTGCATGATAAGATAAAGTTTCCAGAATTTAATGCACTTCATAATAGACAATGTCTTGTTTAAATGCCGCTCACAAATGGCAAAATCAAGGGACAGGACAATGCCCTAGAGATTGACCATGTACGGTATACATAGGAGCAGCGCGTAAGTGCCCCTCTCCATCAAGCTAGGCACAGGGAGTGCCAGGCAATGACTATTATTGACCTAGCAGGTAGACCTCTAGGATCCCCTACCTCGTAAGGATGATGAGGTTGTAGATACTAATAGAAACTATCGAACTTGAGTTTAGCTCGAACTCCCATCCAACAGATTCCAAGACAGAAAGACGTTAAGGAATAAATTAACATCTATTTAGTTTAATTGCAAGATTTTTTTTCTAGGATTTTTAGTCTTGAAGCGTCTCTCTCTCTCTCTCTCTCTCTCTCTCTCTCTCTCTCTCTCTCTCTCTCTCTCTCTCTCTCTCTGGAGTTTGAAAGAAGTTAATGAGTAAATTATATAACATATTTTTAGTTGAACTACAAGATTTTTTTCTAGGATTTTCAGTCTTGTAACGACTCTCTCTCTCTCTCTCTCTCTCTCTCTCTCTCTCTCTCTCTCTCTCTCTCTCTCTCTCTCTCTCTCTCTCATGAAATCCTGACATTATGCATCTCTGAACTGTCATCTGAAGGCAATCAATCATTTTCGCTACATGATTTCCCTCAAAAGTTTCGACGTGTAACAGATAATAGTTTTTGAGTAATGATATAAAATGGCAAAATGTCACGAACAGATGAATAGTGAAGAATTTGCCTTTTTCCTCTTCAATTTTGATGCCAGTTTTTTCTTGGACTTGATCATTTTGTTGATTTATGGACATTTTCAAATTGTTCTTTTTATATTTGTTACCGCTCTATTATTTCCGTAAGTCTCGCTACAACGTATTTTTTGTTTATGTAACATACAGTTGTTTTTATTTCTTATTTCCCTAATATATATTTTTAATGTAACGAATCATTTTGCATTTGTTTAACAAACAATTGTTTAATTTCTTATTTCTGGAATATGTATTTCTGAAATAACGAATCATTTTGCATTTGTGTAACAAACAATTTTTTAATTTCTTATTTCTCTAATATATATTTTCAATTTGGCCCTCTCGGCCTAATTTGAGTTCAAGCCCATAATTCACAAAGATCATGTCAGTTCGGTTGAAGAACCTATGTGGTCTCTCGCTGGAGTAATGAATGGTTATAATAACTTTGTATTTATTTATTATGTTCACACAGCTACTACTGTATGTTTAGTTCCATTTAACACTTGAAGATGTATGTTCATGTTAGTTTTTTGTTCATTGTCGGTGTTCTTGTACACTAATGTAGCTCTTGCTAATATTTTAAGAAAAGTATTCATCTTGATTAGTTATTAGTTAATTAGTTATTAGTTATTCCTTGCTGTTGTTCATGCAAACTACCGGAACCTGGAACATAGTGATTTTGCAGAGTGCTTGAATCCTTCCAACAAGTCGATAATGTGTGTGTTTTTTACTGATGGCCTATGTGGTAACGTCCCTGACTGGTGATCGCCATACTGGGGTTCGAGTCCCGCCCAAACTCGTTAGCTCCTTTGATCGCTGCAACCTCACCATTCTTGTGAGCTAAGGATGGGTGGTGGGGGGGGGGGTTAAGGGAGCCTGTAGGTCTATCTGCTGAATCATCAGCAGCCATTGCCTGGTCCTCCTTGGTCCCAGCTTGGATGGAGTGGAGCCTTGGGTGCTGATCATATGCATATATGGTCAGTCACTAGGGCATTGTCCTGCTTGATAGGGCAATATCACTGTCTCTTGCCTCCGCCATTCATGAGCAGTATTTCATCCTTCAAACAATTAATCTGCATTCCAGCAAAATGCTGTGTTCCTCTTTTATATATATATATATATATATATATATATATATATATATATATATATATATAGAGAGAGAGAGAGAGAGAGAGAGAGAGAGAGAGAGAGAGAGAGAGAGAGAGAGAGAGAGAGAGAGAGAGAGAGAGAGAGATATTATTGTTTCAATCTGTCTGCGAATATTTTTCCGTCAAACTGGTTGGAGTTACTAGCAACCTCTGTTACCAAATAGTCTAGTTCTCGTTTCGCCAACTTATGGAATTTACTTTTGCTGATTGCAGCAATGTCTCTCCAAGCTTTGCCTATGTTATAGAGCGCCATCTTGATCAGAATTTTAGTAATTCACAAGATAACTATCTTATGCCGACGTTTATCCCACTTTTCTGACCTCAAACTAATCACCGACTATTCACGAAAACTTGTAGCTATATTGCACTCGATAGCCTTTTGTTTTCCCCATTAAATCAGCTGATTTATCGGGCCACACAAGTGTACTCACTCACCGGCATACAGAAACACTCATAGAGAGAGAGAGAGAGAGAGAGAGAGAGAGAGAGGGAGAGAGAGAGAGAGAGAGAGAGAGAGGAGTATTTTTTCTACGATAAAAGAGAGCAATGAAAATATGTAGTAATTATATAGATAGACAAACATCTTAAGGCTTTGTTTTTTTTGATCGGATAAAACTTGAAATAAACAATGCAAATGTATTAATCGATATTCATGAGAATAAACTATATTTTTACGATTCATAATGTTTATCGTTGAAAGTAAACTATTCGAAAGTCAAGAAATGACATTTTGATTGAATAATTTGAAAATTTACTTACGTCGCAGCATCAATATTATTGACTTCGGAAAACAGAAAAATAAAAAAATATATATTATTCGGGAAAAAGAGAAGTAATGTATATTAAATGACCGAAACTGATTTTCGATAAAAATATTTCAGGGTATTTAATGTTAATATTGATATTCATGCAATTAAGATAATCAACAGGACACATAACTAAACTTGATTTGATGTTGCAATGACTACTAATGTAACGGAGAAAATAGTTGATAATTATTGGATTTGCAGAATTCGGTTTGACAATTAAAATTCTACTAACTGTGTAATAAAGTTGATGTTATTGACCGAACATTGACAAACAATGATGAATATTCCAATACTTTTGAGGCCCAAAATTGCTCACAACTTTTGAAATTTTGGTTTATGGTCAATTCAGCAGTTAATACCTCCGCCAACGAGGTTGGAAGGATATGTTTTAGCCCCTGTTTGTGTATGTGTGTGTGTGTTTGATTGTGAACATCTTCCTGACCACTATTTTAATCGTAATAAAACTTGTAGGGATTAACTGTTATGTAAAAACCTGGAAATTTTAAAATTTTGAAAGTCAAGGTCACGGTCGAGCAAAATGTCCATTTCACGCGATCAGCCAAAAGTTCGGACATAGTTATCATAGAGACATGAAACTTGGTTCATATTTGAGTGTGTGAAGTCCACACCAAGTAATACATGTTAAGGTCAAAGGTGAAGGTCAAGATAGAGCAAACGGTCGAGAAATAAGCTGCAGCGGCGGAGGTCTGCTGTATAATGAGTGCCGCTTTAGTTATAAGAGAATTAATCTGTTAATTTCTGACATTTGAAAACTTTTTTTTTTTTAACGTAATTTATTTTGTTAACATTTTCATTGTATTTCATCTATTTTAGGTATATGTTTCTCAATACACAGTGTATTCCTTGTTACAGTTGATGTATTTTTAATTCCTAGTGGAGACTAAATGTCATATCTTAAATTTTAGAATCTTATTTATCTTCAGATGTGCATAAAAATGTTCTTAAGCGAACTTTTAATATTGACTTACAATACAAACAGCTATAATGCATGGATAAGATAAACTATTGTCTTGAATAAAGTTCCAAACACTAATATTTTTGGGATTCTATTCCAAGAATTTAAATTTAATGAAAAATGAATATGTATCCGAATCGAAAGTCCCAATAACCTAAGAACTATATAGAATTGGTTAAAGTGAATACATTTATATAATCAATAAAGGTATTAGACTTTTCTCTTCTACTCAGTTTATAATGTATTGGTCGATTTTGAGTTACATTCTTCATCATAGGTACAGTTGGACACGGGTATTCCTGACACACCTCGCTCTGAGGAAGTACACCCAGTCACACCCATACTGCGTAGCCCTGCCCTGCACCTCTGCCTTCTCTCCGTACACTATCTGTGAGGTTACTCGCCGCGCAGTAAGGGGGTGACAGGGCAAACTTCCTCAGTGTAGTGTGCCGATGATTACTGTGTCCAACTGTACCCTTGTCATTAATGAGGAGGGAAGTTTAAGGCTCGCCTTTTATAAGAGGAACAGAGGAGCGTTGCAGAGAGAGAGAGAGAGAGAGAGAGAGAGAGAGAGAGAGAGAGAAGAGAGAGAGAGAGAGAGAGAGAGAGAGAGAGAGAGAGAGAGAGAGAGAAAGCAGCTTTATTTACCCTCTCCCAAGAATTATGACTTTTTTAGTATTTCGGTTGTTTAAAGGAGCGTTCAAAATGTTATTGCTTTCGAATGGCCAAATGACTATTTTGGTGAAAAAAATCTATTTTTCCTTTTAATTAGAAGGGAAAAATTTATAAAAGATCCTTAAACAAATTTAACCATTAAAATTAAGACATTTCAAACCCACATTCTACTCGGGTCGTTACCACAACTGATGAATATCCTTCAACGACTTCATTATGGTAATGCGGCATTATTGGCAATGCATTTACACCGGATAGAGATGAAGTCGAAGCAGGGGGGGGGGTTGAGAGAGGGGAAGTAGGCATTGGGGGCGGGGGGGGCAGGCGTTGATAGGCGGGGTAATAACAGTGCCAAAGGGGTCATTACAGAGTCACCCATGTCGATAGCCAAGACTAAAGAGATAGTGTTCCAAATAGGATGCTATTGTCCAGATACTCTGGATGCTGTTATCTCAATAGCGGCGATAAAATTATCATAATAAAGATTTATTTTTTTTTTCTTGTTTACTGCGTTATCAGTAAGTCTTTTTTTCTTTATGGGAAGGACATTACGTCGTTACAGAGGAATGATGATCAGGGCAATTTAGTGCCTGTTCTCGATTCACGTCTCCCCTTCCTCTTTGTAGTGGAATTTTATTGTTCTGAAGACTTGCAGTTTATCTGACTACGTGTCTTTTCATTTTCTTTTTTATTGTAATTTATATGGCTACGTGTCTTTTATTTTTTTCTTTAGTTTATCTGGTTACTCGCCTTTTATTTTTTTGTAGTTTATCTGTCTACATGTCTTTTTTGTGGTTCATCTGGCTACGTGTCTTATTTTTCATGCAGTTTATCTGGCTACGTGTCTTTTATTTTATTTATTTTTTTTTTGTAGTTTAACTGGCTGTGTCTTTTTTTTTTGTAGTTTATCTAGCTACGTGTCTTTTTTTTTGTGTATGTCGGTTTCATTTGATTTTAAAAGAACGATTTAGAGGATGACCAGGCAAACATTATCCCATTTTTATTTTATTTTATTTAGTTGGATATATTTCAAATAAAAACTCCAATACCAAAGCTGTGCTAAGCAGCTCATTTAGCAGAAGGACACTCCAGAATCAAACCATTGTTCTCTAATCTTGGGTAGTGCCATAACTTTTATATCATGGTCTTCCATTGTCTTGGGTTAGAGTTGTCTGTTTGATGGTACACTTAAGCACACTATTCTATCTTTCCTTATTTCCTATCCTCATTGGGCTATTTTCCCTGTTGGAGCCCTTGGGCTTGTAGCATCCAGCATTTTCAACCAGGGTTGTAGATTAGCAAGTAATATTGATTATAATAATAATGCATGTATTTATACAATAGGCTCAAAACTCAGATCCAACGCAAAGAATTCCAATATATTGATAAGAATTCTCATTATTTTCCTAATCTAATGCAAGCTTTTATTGTGAAAAATTATTTTCCTCTGTCATTATTAAAGCAAAATTCTGTAGCATTCCTCCATGGCCTCTACAGTCGAGATTGGGAGGAAATGTCGTTTCACTGGTGCGTTTTCTTTTTCCACTGTTATCCCTACATTAAGGGATCGGTTGCCTGAAGCGACCTCTCCAATGTGTTCTATTAAAGGCACCCTCTTCCACCAAACCTCTTATCTTAATATCATCCTTCACCTTATTTTGTCATCTAATTCTCTTCCCTCCCCCCCTCTATTTTCTCCCCGTGACAGATTCCTCCCAAGCCTTCCTTACTCCCTCCTCACCCTTCATCATCAACACGTGTCCACACCATGTCAGTCTTAACACTCTTATCACCTCTGTAATCTTCACTACGACGGCCATAGTTTTTATTTCATAATTTTCCAATCTTTCAGGCAATGACATTCCCATAATTCACTGGTATCTGGCTTTAAATCATAAACAAAATATCCCAAAAACTAATAAACCGATTTCGATGAAAGCAAGTACAAGATTCATTGGAATACTCCTTTTTGATTTTTACTATATTTATTTAATCAATTCGTGCGTCAGAATACTAATCGTTGTCATAAGTTGTTCTCAAAGAGAAGCCCTTTAAACTTTTACTGCAAATGTAGCGCACTGCAGGCCCTATGTGGCTGATAACTCAAAATCGTATAGCCACGAATTCTGCTGCTGGTATTGATATCCACCAGTTAATGTATTCCCTTTCTGAGTGGGGATACCTCAACGTGGTGAAAGCTATGCGTATCACCATGCTCTGCAAAACCGCACTATTTTGAGACACCCATACTAGATTGGTTTGCTCTGATCGATCAGACGAAAATCTCCCAACATCACCAATCCGCACTGGCTAGCGTGGTGTTGAAAACTGGCCAAACCCCAGAATATGTCTGAGGCCTTTGTTCTGCAGCGGGCTAGAAGCGGCTGAATTTGTTGTTGTTGTTGTTGTTGTTGTACTAATAAGTAGTGCTCTGGGAGGGTAGTAACCCCTACCCGATTAGGGAGGACACTGTACCACTTTAGTGTAGGTTAGAATACATACATGAAAATGACATTGTCTCAGCCTTTGAATAAAACTGAAAATTGTTGCCGGTTTTTTGGGTTGATAATAATAATAATAATAATAATAATAATAATAATAATAATAATAATAATAATAATAATAATAATCTCCCCTATATGATAAAGAGCGTGTGTATCTCTCTCTCTCTCTCTCTCTCTCTCTCTCTCTCTCTCTCTCTCTCATTATATATATATATATATATATATATATATATATATATATATATATATATATATATATATATATATTATTTATTGCCAGTCACGCCTAATGGGATTACCAGGCGTAAAACTCCCCGTCCCTCGGGTAGGGGGAGGTGTAGGAAGGAGTGAAATATGTGCGCATGTGTGTTCATATCTATCTAAATATTTAACCGCCATTTTTGACGGGTCACATACACTGGTAATAATAATAATAATAATAATAATAATAATAATAATAATAATAATAATAATAATGATAATAGACCGGACCGGTTTGACTGGCGAGATCTTTATCTCGGACTTTGCAAACGACCCTGAAGCTTCATCAGGACACTGTTTCTCAGCGACCCTTTGCCAGAGAAATAGTGTCAGATTTGCATGATCTAAACGAATCGATTATGTTAACGTTGCTCCTGACTCGATGTACTTTTACACGAGTTCAATGATTAATCTCACTTTTTTTTTAACTGTCCGAAAATGAATTATTTTACCCCATTTGGTCATATCTTAAATGGTGTATTCTTTTGTTATTTGAAAATATTAAATGAATGTAGCAAACAGATTCATTAATATCTAAGGGTGAAGGTCTCTCTCTCTCTCTCTCTCTCTCTCTCTCTCTCTCTCTCTCTCTCTCTCTCTCTGTCAAAGAATGCTGAACAATATAACATACTGCTTTTTTATGCAACAATTATTCAAAATTAATAACGAACTTACGGTGTTTTTATTCACCGTTAGTGTAAAACATTAGGATAAATAAAATTCTTTGAAACGCTTCTGACTTCTGAACCGGAACTTATTGCAAATATTTTTTCAATATACCAAAACTATACTCGAGATTTCAAACCTCCGCCAATGAAGATTGTTAACATTTGATTCAAGTCTAGGGTCCAAGCTTTCCCTCTTTCATATATGATTGACTCAGATGTGTAATAAAAAAACAAAAAACCCTGGATCCAGGTATTGATCCAGATCATAGCCAAAATCTAATCACTTCTGAGTCAGTCCATTTCTGACATATCCTGAGGTTTCCACCAAAATGAACCTGTAACTTTTTGAGTTGAGGAAGAGACAAACCTTCAGACTGACAAACAGAGGTGTAAACATAACTTCCTTTGGTGAAAGGTAATTATGATTGATGTTCGGTACAGCTCTTTTTGCAAAGACAAATCCTGTAGAAGAGAGAGAGAGAGAGAGAGAGAGAGAGAGAGAGAGAGAGAGAGAGAGAGAGAGAGAGAGAGAGAGAGAGAGAGAGATTATATATCACATTTTGGATATCAAGGCTTTAAGAAAGTGAATGTAATAAATGGTGATATTGTCACTGATAATGCTTTCAATGTTCAATAAACGTTTTTTTTATATTAATTTTGATATATTTAAGTGGAGACTTTAATTGTTTGATATTTCAAAGCACACTCTTCTTCTGTATGGTGAATTTAAAGTTTTTTTTATAGCTCTAATAGGCAGAAATTAGATATTTATCGTGGGGGGATTGTTTGAGTACTGTAAGTATTATTTAGTTACATGATAGATATTTCCTGGATTAACTCATGTGCACTGAAAATTATATATATATATATATATATATATATATATATATATATATATATATATATATATATATTCACACACACATATATATGTATATATATATATATATATATATATATATATATATATATATATTATATATATACACACACATACATTTATATATATATATATATATATATACACACACACACACATATATATATATATATATATATATATATATATATGTATGTATGTATGTATGTATGTGTGTATGTATATATAAGTATACGTTCAATGGTCAAGATTACATTCTAGAAATGGAAAGAATATATATATATATATATATATATATGTATATATATATATATGTATATATATATATATATATGTATATATATATATATATATATATATATATATATATATACATATGTGTGTGTGTGTGTGTGTGTATCATCTCCTCCTATGCCTATTGACGCAAAGGACCTCAGTTAGATGTCGCCAGTCATCTCTATCTTGAGCTTTTCAATCTAGACTTCTCCAATCGTCCTCTCCTACTTCATGCTTCATAGTCCTCAGCCATCTATGTCTGGGTCTTCCAACTCTTCTAGTGCCCTAGTGCCTTCCATGTTTGTTTGTGTGTACTGTACAGTATATATATACACGCATATATACTTTGTTAAACTTACAGTATATATATTAATTCAAATGCAGAATAACAGGATATTCTGGGAATGTAGAGTCTCAACAGAACATTCGATAGAACACAATATCGCCTGATAATAGTTGTAGACAGTAGAATACTTCTTGGGTATTTGAACTGTCCAGCGGTCAACTCAGTCAAATTTCCTAACAAAGACATATCTCGATAACAAAAAAACAAATAACACAAAAGAGTTTTTTTTTTTTTCTCGCGATATCTTAGTCATATTAAATTGTTTATTAGGAATTATTATTGTACAGTATTGTGATATAAGAAAGCTTCGATGTCTTCTTTTTAGGATCGGAGAAACACGAGATAGGTGTTGTTCGAAGTGGAAGAAACGTGTGATGGCTGTTGTTCGAAGTGGGAAAATGCTATCATTACTCAGGGGCCGACAAGTGTTTCTTGGTTATTAGTCGAGGTCGGATAAAACTGGCTTGTCTCTTTCTCGACGTCAGAAAAAAAAATTTCCACTTCTTCGCTCGAGGTCAGAAAAAAAATGTATCTGAGGGTCATGTTTGTGGTCGGAAGAACAGTCATGACATAATTTAGGTCATGGAAAACCGTTTCGGCTATGGCTCAAGATTGGGTTAAAACTCATGGCTCTACTGTAGTTTAAATCAGGGAAATCTATCATGATTTAAGTGAATTTTAATGACTTGTTCTTCAGTCTTGTCGGTCAACTATCGCACGCATTCAGCTATACAGAGAGATACCAGTTGATTCAGACTCAGCAGTACATATTCTTATATAATAGGCGACTACCACTCTGCAAAGCTTCGAATCCTTGCCCAGCCAGATATGCTCATCATAAAGAGAATTTCCCTCTTGGCTGTGTGGAAAATGACGAGTGGTAGTGGTGAAATTATCATAGATAGGCAAGAGAGGTCTATAGAATGCAGTTCTATTGACCTTAGTGCAAGAGCCCATGGTCGCACCTTTTGTCCATATCGATATAATAGCAGTAGCAGTAGCAGTAACCTGTCAGCCCCCCAAAAAAGTGCAACAATCTGCTATATGTAATGGTGGAAAATGGTTAAGTTAGAAACCTGAATTCGACAGGAACGTATACTGAATAGTCAGAATGTACTCTCACATTTCTTCAAAGCCGAATGCGTATAACAGTCGACTGTTACTTTGATTTCGACTCGCCAGAGGTACGAATCCTTCTTGTCCTGCCAGAAATTCTTATTGCAAAAAGAATATCGCCTTGACAGCAACTCTGGTTTGATATTTGAATATACACACACACATATATATATATATATATATATATATATATATATATATATATATATATATATATATCAATTCATGTCTTGGGTTTGTCAAGTTTTTTTTTTTTTTTTATCACCGCGATGGAAGATTTTCGTCTGATTGCTCACATCAGATCAACCCAGTACGGATGTCTCTGACTCGTACAGCATTGCTAATAATGTACTTACGCGAACCCTTTCATCATATATATATATATATATATATATATATATATATATATATATATATATATATATACATACATACATACATACATACATACATACATATTGAATAGCCGTAATCTGCTTTTCCTTTTAACTATAGAATATTGTTATGCAAGATAATATTTTTTTTCTTTTTGTCTTTATGAAATATAATTCCGTAATGGAATACGCTTTTCCTGTTGGCTTTATACAGTAGAATACTCCCCACCTAATTGATCATTTCTTGTTAGCTATATTGGATGCTGTCTCGCCACATGATATCTCTTTCCTTTTAGCTGTTATAAAATACCGTCTCTTTTCCTATTTGATATATTGTCCGACAACGTTTTAAGAGTCTTTACTCTTTCACTTA
>NC_090752.1:95112657-95117657 GCF_036898095.1 Palaemon carinicauda | reverse complement strand
TGCCTGGATTCTCTTAACGACCTCGGGATCAGAGCCCCAGGCGAAATCACACAAACACAAGAGCTTGTGACCGGCCGAGAGTCGAACCCTGGTCCGGCAAACTTGTATAGACAGTGACTTAACCACTTTCTTCGTGGCCAAGTGGTTAAGTCACTGTCTATACAAGTTTGCCGGACCAGGGATCGACTGCCAGCAGGTCACAAGCTCTTGTCTTCATGTGATTTCTCCTGGGGCTCTGATCCCGAGGTCGTTAAGAGAATCCAGACTTTAATGTACCAAAAATATATGGCTTATTTGAATAATATATATATATATATATATATATATATATATAATGTATGTATGTATATATGTTTCTTTGCGACCACGCTCTGCCGAATTGCTTGATGTATAACTACTCGGTCTCTCCCTGTTCCTCGGGTATGGGGAAAGAGAGAGAGAGTAGTCATACCATGGTGAGAGGGGTTGTTGTTAGGAAAGGAGGAGGAGGTAGAAATGGTTGAATCTGAGTATGTGTATATCTATCATTAACAACGGCATCACAAGAATTTATATATATATATATATATATATATATATATATATATATATATATATGTATGTATGTATAAACATATGTAGACCCAAATGGTATTTTTCCTTTGCTTTTTATAAAGACTGCAGATTTCTTAGCGCCAAAGTTATCTGTTATTTTGCGCAAGTTAGCAAAAGGAGGAGCTTTTAGCACTTGTTGGAGAGTTGGTAAAGTTACTCCTCTATGTAAATGTGTTTGTGGTAGCTCAAGTCCCACTGATTACCGCCGAATTTCCATAACTCCCATATTATCTAAAGTTTTTTAACGTTTTCTGGCAAAACTTCTTAATAGGTTTGCTGAAGGTAATCATATATTCCCGTTTGCAATTTGGTTTTCGTAAAGGCCTTGAAGCATGTGATGCCCTTCTTACAATCTCCAATGCTGTACAGAAATCCCTTGATTGTGGTCAGGAAGTTCGTATGATTGGCCTTGATTTTAGTGCTGCCTTTGACCGTATTAATCATGAGGCCCTTGTTTTCAAACTGAAACAGTTGGGAGTGGGTGGGTCGTTTCTTAGCATTATTATTGATTTTTTAAGTAATAGATCTCAGAGTTGTTGTTGATGGGCGCCATAGTGAGTATAGGAATGTGCTATCCGGTATTCCACAGGGTAGTGTTCTTGGTCCATTACTTTTCATACTATATACACATGACATGTGATTTGGCTTAGTAAACAAGCTTGTTGCATATGCAGATGATGCTACTCTCTTTGCATCAATTCCATCCCCTGAATGTAGATCTGGGGTTGCTGAATCCCTTAATAGAGATCTAGCTAAGATTAATGCAGGGTGCAAATTATGGGGTATGAAGTTGAATCCTAACAAGACTCAAAGTATGATTGTAAGTAGGTCAAGGACGGTGGCTCCTCAACATCTGGATCTCGGTATTGATAATGTTTTTTTAACTTTGTATGACTCTTGAAATCTAAGGTGTGATTCTCGACAGCAAATTTACTTTTGAGAAACACATTAGGTCTGTGTCTTCTTCCATTGCACAAAAAAATTGGCTTATTAGAAAGTCTTTCAAGATTTTCGGTGATCAATCTATTCTGAAGAGGTATTTTAATTCTTTCATTCTACCTTGTTTTGAGTATTGTTCTCCTGTCTGGTGTTCAGCTGCTGATTCTCATCTTAATTTGTTGGACAGAAACTTACGGTCTATTAAATTTCTTATTCTTGGTCTAGACATTAATCTTTGGCACCGTCGTTCAATTACTTCATTATGCATGTTGCATAAGATTTTTCATAATTGACCATCCTTTACATTCAGATCTTCCTGGACAATTCTATCCTGTTCGTAATACTAGGCAAGCAGTTAATTCTAATAGCCAGGCCTTCTCCATCATGAGGATCAATACTACACAGTATTCTAGAAGTTTTATTCCAGCTGTGACCAAGTTGTGGAATGATCTTCCTAACCTGGTAGTTGAATCAGTAGAACTTCAAAAGTTCAAAGTTGGAGCAAATGTTTTATTGTTGAACAAGCTGACATAAGTGTTTTTATAGTTTATATATGATATATCTGTTTTGATGTTGTTACTGTTTTTAGAACGATTTATTGTTAATTTGTTCTCAGTATTTATTTATTTCCTTATTTCCTTGCCTCACTGGGCTATTTTTCCTATTGATGCCCTTGGGCTTATAGCATCTTGCTATATATATATATATATATATATATATATATATATATATATATGTATGTATATTATACATACTATTATATTAGAGAAGTTTTGGATCAAATACTCATTATATCTTAGCCTCAGGAATCTCCACCCGAACCAAAGGAATTGTGCCACTGGGTCATTGGAATTTATCCAGAGATGCTTGGAATTCCGCTCTGGATTTACTGAGTAATTGTTCCCTAAGGCTCTAAGGACGACTTCCATATTACTTTGATATATATCTATCAATCTATATATACATATATATATGCATATATATATATATATGTATATATATATATATATATATATATATATATATATATATATATGTATATATATATATATACACACACATACACATATACCAACAACAGATGCAGCCGTTTCTAGTTCACTGCACGACAAAGGCCTCAGACATGTCTTTATTCATGTTTAGGGTTTGGCTAGCTTTCATTACAACGCTGGCCACTGCGGATTGATGATGGTTGGAGACTGTTTGTTCACAGCAAACCAACCTAATATGGTGACCTGGAGTAGTAAAGCCTTGTCAGGCTGGGAGGAACGTAGAGAGGAGAGGTCCCCTTTTTTGTTTCATTTGTTTGATGTCGGCTACCCCCAAAATTGGGGGAGGTGCCTTGGTATATGTATGTATGTATATATATACATACTGTATATGTACGTATGTGTGTATGCATGCAAGTGCATGCATATATACTTGAACCTTTCCCCTCTGCTGGGTAGAAAGGACCAGATTTTCCAGTGAAAAAGTATTAGAGGCTCTTTTTATTGCAGTTCACCCTCTCTCTGAATGCAAGCGAGTTAGAATTGCTGATGTGGTTCCCTGTGTTTACATAAAGTATTCAGGGTCTGTTTAACAGCGACAAATGGTATTTGTTGACAACAATCGTTCTTACCATTTGGGGTGGATTAAATGTTTCTATTAGATTGAGAGAGAGAGAGAGAGAGAGAGAGAGAGAGAGAGAGAGAGAGTATTTCTTTAATGGTTTGAGCGATCTTCCATATTTTTCTATTAGCTAAAGCTAATATTAAGTATTAAGAAAATCTTCTGTATTTATGATCATGCAAGAGGCAGATGTGGCTTTTACTGGAATGCTTCCAGTCGTAAACAAACAAGCTTCGGCAAATGTGTAAATACTAGCGTACCTGAGCTGTCAAAAATGACTTCTAAATATATAAAAGGATATGCACAAACGCATATTCAACCCTTCGCACACCCGCCTACTTTCCTACCTAGAACCCGCTGGTTATGCAATTTGTGGCCGAATGTGGTTTCCGAGCGTACCTCTTGGGGTACCACATTCCACCAGGATATGACTACTCTCCCCCTGAGTGTAACAGAAAAGAAATAAACTATGTATACATTTATATACTGTACTTATATATACAGTATAGTCAGATACTTGCTCTGAATTATATAGCGGAGATTATGAGAATGCTTTAATGAAACCAGCTGGTTTTTTTAGCTTCCTTTAAAGGTTGAAAGGTCGCTCATGAATGGCCGAGGCAAGGGACAGTGACAATGTCTAAGGCACTGACCATATAAACATATGATCAGCGCCAATGCCCCCTCTCCATCAAACTAGAACCAGGGAGGGCCAGCCAATGGTTGCTGATGACTCAGTAAGTATAACTGTAGGCTCCCCCAGATACTACTAGAAGCTATCGAGCTTGAGCAGATCTCGAACTCTTGTCCAACATTATTATCTCTCAGCTGCATTACTTTCTGACATTTATTGTTTATTTCCCTTCGTTAGCTGACCAACTTCTTTAATGTTGCTTCAGTTATCACCTTCCTTCCGGTTAGTCCTTAAAAAAAAATCTTAAAAAGGTAATCAGATACGAATTTAGTAACCGTAAATGTTCTGAGATTCGAAGGACTACATTATTTTGATAGACTCATTTTATTATTATTATTATTATCATTATTATTATTATTATTATTATTATTAATATTACATAGGATGGGCACATATTCCTGTGTACCAAACTAAATTAGTAATTATATCGCTGTGTAGGCTTCCAAACATTGAATTGGGAATAAATGGAAAAAGGAAAAAGGTAAATATAATGCAAAAGGAATAAAGATGAATAAACATAGACAAAAATAATGTTGCAAATTGTAAATTCCTGTTACACTGCAAAGACATTTTGCCATCCGATAAAATGCACTAAACAACTGAACTAGGTCACTGACTCCATAAAGGTGAAGAAAACCTATAATTCGCTGTCAATGACCCTGGTCTTTGAGACGTTATGATTGCTACACTAAATTCCCTTTACAAAGAATAGGGTTTAAGGATTACCCTCTCGGTATCCAATCAATCGATACCACTTCATCAACAAAATCTATCCCAAAATGAAAATAAATATTTTTGAAGAATTTATATATATATATATATATATATATATATATATATATATATATATAAATATATATATATATATAAATATATATATATATATATATATATATATATATATATATATATACACACACATTAAAATACACAATGTTCCGTGTATTTATGATAAATATAGTAACTCAAAATGTATAAAAAATTAAATTTATTCAGCTTTCAAAGGGACCATCTCCCTTCCTCTTTCGGCTATAGCCTCAAAATCCCTGGAAGAGCCGTATGCATCTCTTTATCAGGCAATATCAAACTCTGCCAACCGCACTATTCTTTTACAACCTCTCTCTCTCTCTCTCTCTCTCTCTCTCTCTCTCTCTCTCGTGTA
>NC_090752.1:95092657-95107657 GCF_036898095.1 Palaemon carinicauda | reverse complement strand
CATTTACCTGAGAGAGCGAGAGAGAGAGAGAGAGAGAGAGAGAGAGAGAGAGAGAGAGATAATTTACCATTGGGAAGCGTACATTCTATATCAGTCAAACAGATAACAATATTCGAAGTGTTTTCCACAGTGATATTTTTCTGTCAAAAATCTCTTGACGGATTCATTCAGCGAGACTAACGTCCCCTTTGAACTCCAGCCACAAGTAGAGGAAAATAACGAATCGTAGGAAAAGGAGAAAAAAGCCAATAGAATAGATTTTCACATCAAACCCCAGATGAAAATGACTGCCACCGGACGATGGCGATATCTGGATGTGAAGAGGAAAGGCTCTTCATCATTTACAGTGCGGATGGCTTAGTTCACCCATCAGGTCAGAGAGAGAGAGAGAGAGAGAGAGAGAGAGAGAGAGAGACGTGGGGGATGGTGGTATTTTTCTATATTTATGGTGTCCGAAGCCAGAAATTACCCGGAAAAGCATTCTGAAAACCATTCCCTGCACATGTAGCGCTGGTATCAACAAGAAATAGGAATGGTAGAATTGCTGGATAGAAAAAGAAAAAGGAAATTTCACGAAATAGATCCAGTGTTTTGTAATCCCAGCCGTGATACCCGCTACGGAAAAGAAGTTGCCATGGCTACGAAGGGTAGGCAATTCAGTAGAATAGTAAACAGGCTTTTTATTGTACAGATACTTCGATGTTAAGTATTGCTAATTAAACACTGAGTTTAATCCTAATTTATTTCTCCAAAGGGTTTAGCTTTTATTTCTGTGTAATGTTTGGACCGACATCGCATTCGTAATTTAAAGGCCACTCATGAATGGCAGAGGCAAGGGACAGTGCCCTTGCCCTATCAAGCAGGACAATGCCCCAGAGACTGATTATACAGTATATACATATTATCAGCGCCTAAGCTAGGACCAAGGAGGGCCAGGCAATGGCTGCTGATGACTCAGCAGATAGACCTATAAGCGCCGCCAAACTCCCCATCCTTAGCTCATAAGGATAGTGTGGTTGCAACGACCAAAGAAACTAACGAGTTTGAGCGAGACTCGAACCTCAGTCTGGCGTTCACAAGGCAAGGACGTTACCACATTGGCCACCATAACTTATTACTTTAGAGAATGACGTCTAAATATTCAGATACATATACACACACGCACACACAAACAAACACAGATTCAACCTTTCCAACCCACTACCCCTTTCCTAACTACAACTCGCTCTATTGGCAATTTGTGGGACATATGGTTTCCGAATGTACCTCTCGAGGTACTGCCTCTCATCAGGGTATAACTACTTTCTTACCCCTGAGCGTGACTAGAAAGATATTCAGCATATATATATATATATATATATATATATATATATATATATATATATATATATATATATATATAGAGAGAGAGAGAGAGAGAGAGAGAGAGAGAGAGAGAGAGAGAGTTGTTTTTTATTATATAGGGGAGATTTTTTATCCTCTCTGCACTCAACACAACTTTTTCACAATTTGATCGTACACCATTTTAAGGCATTTTACTGGAGCCGTCACCTTACTCTAATATTTGGAAATGTGATCTGTTTTTTTTTTCTGTTTTTTTTCTCAAGTGATGTATGACATATTTTAACCCCCTTTTTCAACTGAGGCTAAATATATTCAAATCATGCGATTGTTCGATTATTTAGACACAGGTGTTTTGGAATTAAATTTTTATGCCTGTGCAATAAACACGAACCCCCTCACACACACTCACATACATATATATATATATATATATATATATGTATATATATATACATATATATATACATATATATATACATATGTATATATATATATATATATATATATATGTGTGTGTGTGTGTGTATGTTTGTTTGTTTAGTTTGTTTCTAAGATAAATGCCACACATATGACCGGCAAATGGAAAAAGATAGAAATTAAACATTTGGTGGTTGTCTGAAACAATGGGGGATAATCTCTGAGTTATAAAATGACTTAAATAATAACGTAAATAAAATGGAGGAGTTAAAACTCTTGTCCATGCCAGTTTAATGTGCCTGAATGCAATTGCCTTGCTGTCCCTGAGCTCAATTACCTCAGAGATTATACCTGCCATGTAATATCAAGCAAGGTCAACTGTATTTATCTCATTAGAGAAATTATAGACAAATATTAACCGACACGGGTGCTCGCGTGCACACACAAACACACTCATACACACATACACATGGATACATATTTAAATATATGTATATATATGTATATAGATATATATATATATATATATATATATATATATATATATATATATATATATGTATGTATGTATGTATATATATATATATATATATATATATATATATATAGGTGGCCGGACAGTTGCGTCCCAGACATTTGCGTACCGGACATTGGCGTCCCGGACATTTGCGTACCTGGACGTTTGCGTCCCCGGACATTTGCGTACCTGGACATTTGCGTACCGGGACAATTGTGTCCCTGGACATTTGTGTACCTGGACATATAAGTATCCGAAATTTTTTGAATTTATCATATTCTAAAATCTCTCTCTCTCTCTCTCTCTCTCTCTCTCTCTCTCTCTCTCTCTCTCTCTCTCCTCAGTTATACCTTACATTTATTCTAAACAAGCAATAATGAGCTGAAAGGTAGTTACCATATATAAAAAACATATATAAACCCAAGAATTGTTTGGTATAGAAATTCACTCATTAATACCTTGAGTAACTTTAAACAAGCTGAAAGGTAGTTTACCAGAAATAAAACAAAAATCTTTTCTAAAGCAGGAGAAAAATAAGCTAGCAATTCTAGTTCTCGCCAGAAGTGTGTAACATAAACATCTATTGGTATTAGTATTTTATATATTTCGAAATTCGGAACCTATGGCTAAGTTCCGGAAATCTAACACTGGTGGAAAAATATTTGTGGACAATGAAAATTACAGTTACCACTATCATAAGAAAAACTCTGATGAAACAAAAACATACTGGAGGTGTGTAGTGCGATCTTGGAAAGCAAGAATTCATACAGTGAACGACCTAGTTACGACATGCTATAATGAGCATAGTCATGGCTCCTCAGCTGCAGACGTCAAAGCACAAGAAGCTATGTCCCAGTTGAAAAATACTTCAGTGTTAACGTATGAACCATCAAGAAGTCTTATCAGAGAAACGATCGCTAATGAAGATGAGTATTCCATTTCAAAACTGCCAGTTTTTCATCACGGGGAAGAAATATACATCGATGGAGACAAAAGGCACATAATGTACCCCCAATCCCACGGCAAATAAATAATTTTGAGATTCCGGAATCCTACTGTTTTTTCGCGACTGGGGAAAAGTTCCTTAGGTTTGATTCTGGCATGATTTACCTCCAGAATTTATCGCGTATTTTGAGATGACGTATATTGGCCAAGTAAGAGGGCGAAGAGGAATAGGGATGGAACCAATTTTTGCTATAGCGTCATGGAATGTTCGAGAAAGTGTTATTAACCAGTTGCCAAGATCTAATAATAGTTTTGAGAGATTGCATAATGCTTTGCAATATTCGTTATCCTGTCAACCCCCCTCTATCTGGAAGTTAATTGAAATATTGAAAAAGGAGGAGGCCATGGCCTTAAAGAAAAAAAAGCGACTTTCAACGAAGAGTTCTTCCACGGCAAAAAAAAATATAACTGCTAATAAGAGAATGCTGGCACTCTTGGATACATATTCTCCTGAAGACAAGATAAATTTCTTAAGAGGGATAGCTCACAATATCCATACATTTTGAATTATTTGTTTAACCTATAATTTCGTTTTTTTAATCTTTTGATTACTATTACTTTTAAACAAAAAATTAAATTGCAATTCCACTATTGGAAAAATATTCTCCTGAAAACAAGAGTAATTTCTTAAAATGTATATTCATACATTCTGAATTATTTGTTAAACTTGTAATACCGCTCTTAAACAAAAATAAAATTACAATTCCATCAAATCTATTTGAAAATAATCTAGGTACACAAATGTCCAGGGACACAGATGTCCGGGTACACAAATGTCCAGGGACGGAAATGTCCAGGTACGCAATTATCCGGGACGCAAATGTCCGGTACGCAAATGTCCGGTACGCAAATGTCCTAAAACCATATATATATATATATATATATATATATATATATCCCTTTCTTCGTAAGAATACCTTAACGTGGCGAAAGGATTTACTTATTGCTATGATCAGCGAAGCTGTACTTGTCAGGGCCATCCATACTGGATTGGTTTGCTGTGAACGATCAGTCTAAAGTCTCCTACCATCACCAATCCGTACTGGCCAACGTGGGGATGAAATGGAATGTTGGAGGCCTTTTTTACGGCAGTAGGCTAGATACTTCTACATTTGATTTTTTTTATGAATACACTCACACATACACATATATATATGTATATATGTATATATATATATATATATATATATATAAATATATATATATATATAAATATATATAAATATATATAAATATATATATACACACACACACACATATATATATATATATATATATGTATATATATATACTTTTAAATTGTACTTAGAATAAATGATTATATACTTATTCAGTATGTATATATATATATATATATATATATATAGTTCTAAATTGCACTTAGAATAGATAATTATATACTTATTCAGTGTATATATATACATTATATATATATATATATATATATATATATATATATATATATATATATATCATACTGTATATGCATGTGTGTCTGTGTGTTTGTTTGTACATGTATTGAAATTTATCCTGACATGGAACCCTGAGTTTTAAAAGAGGTGAATTGTCCACAACATCAGAGGCTCAGGTGAGATTAAAAAAAAGGGGACTGAAATGTCATGATAAAAATAGGCCTGAATGTCGATGCCCTGCGCTATCCATTGTGTCATTGTAGACTTCATTGTAATATTGGATGGACTGACCCCTGTGATTTGTGACGCCACATAATTTCTTGTCATATTTTCCATCTGTTCCGATTTAACGTTGTGGTGGCGTATGTGGTAACGTCCCTGACTGGTAATCGTCAGACTGGGGTTCAAGTCCCGATGTGAGGTTGTATCGACCAAAGGAACTAACGAGTTTGATTGATTGAATGATGCCAAAAAACCTCAAATCAATCTATCAATTAAACTCGTTAGTTCCATTGGTCGCTGCAACCTCACCCTCCTGTTAATCTAAGAATGGGGGTTTTGGGGGAACCTTTAGGTCTATCTGCAGAGTCATCAGCAGACTTTTGCTGGCCCTCCCTGGACCTAGCTTGGATGGAGAGGGGGCTTGGGCGTTGATCATATGTATGTGATGTCAGTCTTAAGGTATTGTCCTACTTGCTAGGGCAATGTCACTGTACCTTGCCTCTGCCATTCATGAGCGGCCTTTAAACTTTTAATGATAAGCATTCCGTACACGAAATAAAGATTATTCTTTTTGACAGGTTTATAAATACTCTGATTTTGAGTCGAAATACTTTTTTTTTTCTTTTCTAACTGTTTCATCTTCGTCGAGGACTACTCACAATACTTTTAGATCCACGCTTACAAGAGCGTAATGTCTTGATTACATGTTTTTGTTGATGTTTTGACATAGTCAACATACTGTATAACAGCTTAATCTATTGTGTTTCATGATATAATTCATCAGATTTGCCGTCTCCCATTGCCAGTGAATATTGGTTGTTTGCCACTCTTATATTTGATGATCAATTGTTACTTTTTCAATAGACCTTTAAGCTCTTTGTTACATTAATGTTTACAAACACATATCCTCTTTTTCCCTATGATTACACTTCGTAGTATATGCCTACGTGAATCAAATCATACCTTTTTGTTTTCAAAAAAAATTTCTTCATATTATTACAATTAGAAGTTTAAAGTCGCACATGAATAGCATAGGCAAGGGACACTGACATTGCCTTAGCAGAACAATGCCGTAGAGACGAGCCATATATTCATATGATCAAGCCAGGACTAGGAATGGTCAGGCAATGGCTGCTTATGACTCAGCAGGTGGATCTATAGGCGCCCCAAAACCCTTCATTCCCTAGCTGACAAGGATAAGACTTCCGTTATTCTTTATTCATTGTACCTGCATGTTTTTTTTTTTTTTTTTTTTTTTTACTGACGTTTAGCTTACTGTTAAAAAAGAACGCCAGAATATATTGTTATGAACATAGACTTTCATATTTCCAATAGGTCTTTCAGGCGAACTCTCTCTCTCTCTCTCTCTCTCTCTCTCTCTCTCTCTCTCTCTCTCTCTCATACACGAAAATTAGGGCAATTTAGCAATATTTCCCTATAAAGGAAATGGTTCTACAATTCATTTTTGTAGGAGAAAACCAATAATTCAAGTAACCCAAGGGCTAGTTAAGTAAACTGTTATGGGGGAAAGAAAAGGCTGAGAAGAACAAAAAAAAAGAGTGAACTTGACGCGGAAAGAATTGAGAAATTGGCGGCTATTGGATTTTGTTAAACTATTTGTGGGTCCAGAATTTAATGTCTTGGCACTAGAAGGAAAAGGCCGTATTTGATTTACTATAATGAGATAAAAGTTGTCTCTGAAAAAGATTAATTGTGGTTAACAATGCCAGTGCTGAACAATGTTCAGGGAAATACTAAGTTAACAAAGTATAATTTAGACCAGAGGAAAATGAAGAATAGTGATCTTTTTAGAGGAAAATGAAGAATGCTGGTCTTTTTAGAGGAAAATGTATCAAGTCATTAGAATAATGGCTGAAAAAGTCTAATAAAAAAGCTGAAAAGTCCCCATAGTCAAGAGTAATGCAATATAATATCTTCAGAGACCATGGAATTGCCATCAAATGTTGGAATAACTCCAGATGTTTGTTAATATATAAGAGATGGAGGAGGCATCCTATTACTGGAAAGCTATGGTGATGTATTGTCGATTTAGAAAACAAGAAAAAAGTTTATTATGAATTACGTAACTCCACAATGACTTTCTTAAAAGGAATAGAAGTTGGAGTTCGTTAGTATCAAGTAAATATATATTTCAGAATCACAGTTATGTGGAAAGCGTGTTTTAAAAAAAAATTAACTTTTACTTATTGCCATAATAATGCACTTACCTAGGCTCTGGAGGTTACCTTTCATAAGTGAAAAATTAAAAACAAATAAGTTAATTTAAATAAAAAGATTTTCGGGGTAACATATGTTAGAGGGATGTTTGGTAACTGGGAAGAGACAGGCTGCATGAGAAGTCGTTGAGAAGGCATGAGAAGAATGCCAGGTCTAAAGTATCTGAATAAAGCTTAAAAGTTCCCTTGTAGGTATAAAGCCAATAACAGGAAGGGTACAAAGGAATGTTGGTATTTAACTACCATATTCAATAGAACAGTTTAAGATGAAACCAGAGACGGGATAAGAAACTTCATCATTGTAGAGGAAACCTTTTGCTTTAGGGTAAAGCAGTACTACGATTCTTCTAGGAGAAGGACACTTCAAAATCAAACCATTGTTCTCTAGTCTTGGGTAGTGCCATAGCCTCTGTACCATGGTCTCCCACTTTCTTGGGTTAGAGTTCTCTTGCTTGAGGGTACACTCGGGCACAATATTCTATCTAATTTATCTTTCACTTGTTTTGTTTAAAGTTTTTTTTATAGAGTATATAGGAAATATTTATTTTGATGTTACTGTTCTCAAAAAAACTTATTTTTCCTTGTTTACTTTCCTTACTGGGCTATTTTCCGTGTTGGGGCCCCTGGGCTTATAGCATCCTGCTTTTCCAACTTGGGTTGTAACTTAGCAAGTAATAATAAAAATAATACTAGCTAAGCCACAACCCTAGTTGGAAAAGCAGGATACCATAAGCCCAAGGTCTTCAACAGGGAAAATAGTCCAATGAGGAAAGGAAATAAGGAAACGAGTAGAATAGTGTGCCTGCGTGTGCCAAAGAACAGGAGTAGCATGGCTAATGCGAACCCTTTTTGGTGAATGACTCAGTAGAAGAAGAGAAAAATAATGTTTTTATACTAATAAAGTAGAATAAATACTTGTCACTCAATTAAGCCAAAAGATTTTTATAAAAAGAAGACCATGATAAATTTTCTTCCTAAAATCCTTGTTCATCAGTATTCCAAGAGCACGATCCAACAATGTGATGATACAGCAAAAGTAAAAAAAAGCGATAAAAGAAAATATAAAAAAAGTTTTTTTTTTTTTCTGGAACTCACTTCGAGATCAATCGGACATTTTGAAAAGCCAATTTTGTGAAGGGAAAATAAAATTCGGCGAAAGGCGAAGGTCGGAAATCTTCCGTCGAACTTTGGGATGTGAGGAAAATACGAATTACACAGCTTTTCTCTCCGAAGTAATTTTATCTGAAAGGTAAAGTCAACGTATTTGGAGGTCTGTTAACTTTGATCGAAGTAGTTTTGAAATTCAAGGACATTCAATTGACTATATATTGATCGTTCACGGAGGCAATGATATTCCTAATTTCAATAACTATATGCAAATATTAATTGCTTTTTTAACTATATTAACAAATAAATATCCATATACTGCGGTTGAATATCAATTAGGTACGTTGATTCGGTGAAAGAGAGAGAATATAAAAAACCAACAAAGCCTTCTAACGAGAATGGAAAAGGTTGATTGTGAGATTTAACAGGTAATTCATAAGAGGAAATTCTGAAATATTCACTAAGAATTTTTCTTGTGCTTTAAGCTTGATTAGAAATATTGAATAATACCATTTCAGTTGATGAGTCAATAATTTGCTAATAACTTTAAGTAATTTGAGTGAGCATTTCCGTCTCATTTATATAAAAATTGAGTAGATAATTTACTTGATATTAAGTTGTAGTTGATTAAATTATTAGGATTTAACATTAAACTACTTAGACCATTTTATTTAAATTTAGTCAGAGTGAATAGGTTAATTCAGAATTAAGAGGTGATAGAATGCATAACTTTACAATAATTTTGAGTGAATATGTAGCCATTAACTGGACTCATCCCTAGCCAGTATTTTAATAGTTTTGATGAGTAAGTGGGTTCGTCATCTTTTAAACCAGTGACTTACTTTACTGAGCACTATTACTTGCATGCCTACTCAGGATCCTTGGAGACTGCTTGTTGCAATGGGGTTATCAAACCTCCCTTTCGGTAGAAGAACCTCCTCTATTGGCAAGATAGAGCAGTGCAGCTAAAGAGCTGCTTTTGTGACAGATTTGAATACATTTGTGTCCCACAATGTGTCAATATCTGGGCCTTTTCTTTTGAAGAGATGTCCCTTTTTAATCTATGTCTAGGAACTGCACCAAATATAAGGACCAAGGATTAGGGGGCTGGGGTGGATTGTTAGTTTTGTCAGTGTAAAGCACAGGGGCCATTGTACTAAAGGTATTGCTTTAGGGTTTTTGCTGCGTTCATTATGCCTTAAGATGCACTTCCTTTATGTTCTGTTACTTTGTCCCCGTTTTCCCTTCGTTTCTTTCCTGCTTTCTAAACCTTTTTCATTTACCTATAGAGGAGGGTGGTGTTGGAGTCTTCGAGGGGGAAGTCTTCCCAACGGAGGGATGTGCAGGATGTCGTACATGCTTGGAAGTTGCCAATAGACAACTTTCATGTCTGGTAAGACTATGGGCACCGTTTTTTTTTTTTTTTTTTTTTTTTGCAACAGGGTCCTCATGTTCAGAAGGATAAACATTCTGAACTCGTTGTTTTATTTGGACTTGAGTGGCGACAAGTCCAGAATGACACTGAATTTTCTTGAGTCCTTCTCGTAGACACACAACGGCCTTCCCTGGAATTCGGTGGACTATAGTTTCCTTACCACCTGTATGCTCTAGAGCTCTCAGGTAAACTCCTCCAGGAGGGTTTTGGATTATAGGAGGAGTTGAGGAAATGGTGGTAGAGACATCTCCACCTCCCATCTTAGTCCCATCTTGATTAGGCCATGGACCCAAGGATCGAAGGTCCAGCAATCCTAATTGAACCTCCCTCCTACTAGAAGCATTTCTATGCTTCGACTGATCAGTAGGATTATATTTTCGACTACCTGCCTGTGGCAGCGCGGTCACTACAACTGTGGGATGTTGTTGAACAGCTCGAAATGAATTTCCAGACCTTTCCATCTTCCTCTTAGGTTGGGGACCCACAACCTTGGAAGATTCTCTTTTTAAAAGGATGCCCCACTTTTGGAGAAGTCCTACTTTCTCCGTGGTGGCGTTCTTAATCACTTTCCTGACCACCTCGTCTGGAAAGAGGTCTTTACCCCAGATGTTGGAAGATATTATCTTTCTTGTTACGTGTTTCGCTGTCGCGTTAGTGAACACAAACTCCCTACATGTTCTTCTAGCCTTTATAAAGGCATAAAGGTCTTTTACCAAGGTAGCCATATGTATTTTAGCTAAGACCTTGAGCATGTCTGGGGTATCTTGATGAGCTGAACAGAACTCTATGTACTTTTGTAGAGATAGGGAGGTTACAAGTCTCTGCTTTGTCTCTTTTTCATCATGTAAGAGAAACTCAGATAATTTAGGGAGATTTTCCTCAAATTGTCGACTGGCGACATCTGCCTCAAGTTTTCCTATTGAAAAGGTTAAATGGGCTTCCTGCCAGTTCTTCTCCTGTCTGGGAAAGGCTAGTGACAGAGGCTCGCACTCCTTGAGTGTAGGACTCTGTTTACATGCCTCCGCTGCCTCGGCGACATATTTAAATGCCTTCTCCCTAAAGGGGAATGAAATTGAAGCAGGAGCAAGAAAGGAAGAGTGCCTGTTACCTGGTGTGAATACCTTCGACACTGAGTAACCTGCCTTTTCTATGCTACTTGATAGGATAGCCTGTGCTTTTATCAAGGTCTAGAATCATAACCTCCTTTGATTCTGTTCCTTATCTTGACCTTGGTTCATCCTTCAGTCTAACGAAACAGTTAGAGAAAGCGTCAAAGCTTGGCCAAAACTGGATTTTGTCCAAAGGAACAGCGCCCATCTTCTCCGAGATGTAGAGTTTACCGTTTAAAATCGGCATCAGTTCCGCAAACCTCCAGGGATTGGGTTTGGAGCATGTTGGAAGGTCTTGATCCATGGGAGCGACAAGTGGAGCTTCACAAGGTTCTACATTGCATTTCACTTCCTGCTTTTCGCTCTGTTTGCACAAGTTTTCTATTAGATTCCTCACTTGGGCCCATAACTGCTCCATTCCATCTAATACAGAGATAGAAGGCGGAGATATCGATGTCGCTGGCTCTAGAGCCGGTATGGACGTAGACAATTCCAACCCGACATTCTCCCCTTCTTCCCGTGGGCGCTTTCTGCCCTCCTTCCCAAAGGTTATCTGGCCGTCGGGAGATGTACCTCGTGTCTGGGGTACCACTATTTCCTTCCTTGCTGTTGGAAATAGTAACCTACGCATCTTGTCATTAGGCAGGTAAGGTCCCGGAGAGATTTTCTAAAAGCCTCTCACCCAGTTGCGTAGCTTGAAACGAGCAAATCCCTAGTCTCTACAGACTTGGGATTCTTGAAACCCTCGGACAATAAGGTCCGACATACTTTGCAAGCCTGCGGGTTCCAATAATGCAGGGGTTCGGAAATAATATTGCAGGGGGCATGAAACCTGCATGCATTATGTCCGTAATAACACTTACTCTTAGTTTTGCAGAAGACTGCAACACATGACATTTGGTGTTCCTCCTGTAAATAAAGGAAAACAGAATGAGTATACGATTGATTATCTCACTGATAACCAATATATCAAAAGTCGTATCTTAACAGAATAGCTTAGGATAGCAAGCTATAAAGGGATAGTAGGAGACACATACCTGTGTATCCTCCGCAAACAAAGGAACTCCAACTAAAAAGGGGGTTCTCACCCCTAAGGGTAGAGAAGTGTATAATTCACTGTCCCTTTTATACTAAACACTGTGGGATAAGGATGACTGATTTCTCATTCAGCTTAATGAAGAAACACTATTCCTTCAATATAAGGGCGGCACCAGTATAAGCTCGCACAAGGGTACCCAAGATATTTACTGTATAATCGTACTGTAGTTTTCTATTTGCAGTATGCACTATATTGCAAATTACTGGCTACTGTATAATTATGTATAGTGTGATCCAGCCAATGTACTGCCTTTATAGCAAGCGTCTGACTGCACGGTCCAGCTGGCATGATGCCAACTGGACTGGGGAAAAATATTTGCTTTGACCTCCCTTACAATATTAAATCATAGAGTTTCCTGATCATGGAGACTCAATTATAAGGGCTCTGCCCTTTAAGGGTTAGGAGTGTAACTTCCAGTGCTTAAAAATTTTAATAGTGCAGGGTAATCTGAAGACTTTCTAATCAGAATATTGAAGAAATTAAATTCTTTCAATATAAGATTGGGTTCCACAAATATTTGGGTAGGATACTCAAAATATATTGAAAAACACTACCAGTATGATATATACAGTAGCTTTCTATTTGCAGTATATCCTATACTGCAAATATACTAACTACCTGTATAAACATATACTGTAGTTCAGCCGGCATGTTGTTGGCACAGCTAGCTTTTGCTGGCACATCCAGCCTGCTAGCTAAAAGAGAGAGAGATAGCATGGAGAAAAGGCTACCTAATACTGTGTATATATACAGTAAATATGGATGTAAAAGTCTAATTTTACTACCTGTCTCCAGAAAGAAGGTTCAAATGGAAGGGGAGAATGTAACATTCAAGCTTCCATCCAGCTACAGTACTGTCGCCAGCTAGGTCCTGTCTATACCCTGCCGGCCGGCAGTATCAGTACAGTCAGCGTGCTGCCGGTTGAGTCAGCACCAATCTGTGCCGGCCTGGTAGGCAGCACCCCGGCAACAGCCACTATTGCTAGCAGTCCAAGGGAGAACTGAAGAACCTTTGGTAACAGAAGGGACTTCCCACTCACAGCCAACATGGCCACCAGCTGCCGGCCTGCCTGCCAGTAGCCATCATGACTGCCGGCCGGCAGCTGTCATGGCTGCCAGCCAGCAGTTGTCATGACTGCCAGCCGGCAGTTGTCATGACTGCCGGCCGGCAGTTGTCATGACTGCCGGCCGGCAGCTGTCATGACAGGGGAAGGGGAGAAAAACCGAAGGATAGTCATGCCTGAATTAAAAATTCGAGGCCGACCCACTAAGGTTGTAGCCTAAGGCTACACTCAAAGAGAAAGAGGGATTACCCTTAAATCCCCTTTTGGAGACTTGTAATGTTTCATCTAATTCTAAGAGATAACTATCTCTGCATAAATTGAAATCACAATACACGAGGGTAACAGGGGAATTGTCTGAACGTATAATAACACACCTAGGTTAGGTTACCTAGGCGAGACGAGATCTCGGTTACCTCACTCACCGAAACTAACTATACGATCGACATAGAAAGGAAAATTATGCACATTATAAATATCTTTACAAGTATAATTTGCCTAAATAGCTTACATAATTAATTAATTAATTAATGCTATTTAAAAACCGGGAAGTCGTTCTACTAACTAAATAACACATGCCTAACGAACGACTGCGCCCATGGCACCTCCGGTATGAGGCTTAGCTTCTAAACACAATAAACTACTTTAATTTTACTGTGAAACAGGAACTAAAAATTACTCATTGTAATGACCCAATACTCTACTTTCCGAAGGCGAAAGAAGTTGGAGAATGCATAATAAAAATCCTTGCAAATCGATCGAAAAGTTAGATCAACAGGGAACACCACTGAGCGAAATCGCTACAAAATTAGGAATGTCCGCCATCTTGAGAATGGCGCTGTGGTGGTGGTCAATAGTAGTATGATAACGGGGGTAACCTTGATACGGCCCCCCTTCTATTCTGCCACGTCCCCCTCGCAGCGTAAACGCTATTAGGGGTGCAGATTGCTATGTGGCGTGTCAAGAATACGTCCTCTGATATTATGCGATATCCTTGAGAGAAAATTTAAGGATATACGCTCCAGGAGTTAGAATTCTGGGACCTGAAGGTTTAATACTCTAGGAATAACACTGTAGTAACATGTATCCCTTAGGAAGCTACTTTAGGAACTTCCATCAGGACGACATGGCTTGAGCCCAAAAATATATATATAAAACCGGTCATGCCTTAACGACATATTACTTGGTCTCTTCCCGTCCCTCGGGTAGGGGGTAGAGGGAGTAATCATACCCTGGTGATAGGGGGTTTGAAGGTTGTATGTGTGTGTTAATGCAAATTTATCTAAATATTTAACAGTCATTTTTGACGGGTCGCATACACTAGTTAGTGGGCGATTCGAAAGTATTATTGGAAGGGAAACTAATAAGCCTGTGAATTGGAAAGGCTCCATAATGGAACGGCTCTAACGTTTGGGAAGCAAGAGTGCAGGTAAGATAGCTGTGGATAAGCACGTTGCATTTGTACATTCAACGGCAATAATGCAGATGTTTTTTCTTTAAAAGGATTAACGAGGCTGGAACTTGATTTTGCCTAATTCAGAAAACAGCTAATTGGCTAAAATTGAGATTGCCTAATTTAGAAAACAGCTAATTGGTTAAAATTGAAATTGCCTAATTTAGAAAACAGCTAATTGGTTAAAATTGACATTGCCTAATTTAGAAAACAGCTAATTGGTTAAAATCAAAATTGCCTGATTTAGAAAACAGCTAATTGGTTAAAATTGAAATTGCCTACTTTAGAAAACAGCTAATTTGTTAAAATTGAAACTTTGCCATTTATGTCAGATAAACTGATTGGAAAGTTTTAATTTAGAATACAATTATAGCTATGATAACGGTAAAACTTTATTGTTTAAAACAGACGCCACCCGAACAAATAAACATATATGATCATTAATTAACGCAATTCGTAAAACCTTTGTAATTTAAAAACTGTTGATTAATATTGTATAAAATTTCTTAGTCGCAAAAGCATATATTTAAACTCGCCTGAATGCCATTTCATATTTTAGTGATAATTATGTTCTTTTTTTCT